>NW_010102886.1:69174-173927 GCF_000699245.1 Pterocles gutturalis
TCCGACTCAAACACTTCTATTGTTCTATGATTCTATGTAAAAAAAAAAAAAAAAAAATAATAATAATGTTTAGCTTTGTCTAAATACAAGATAAAATCTGTGCTGTGTTACACTCTTTTTAGTTCGATAAGCTTCAATAAGCTGTACGGCATTCTGTCTCCTCTTCGACTTTTAACACTGAATTCTACTGGATTTAAGTGTACTGCAAATGATGGTTATACTTTATAACTTGCATACTTGCATGGAGAAGCAGACTTCAGAATTGAATGATTTAATTAAGAGGGTTATTGCAAGGATTTCCTGATTTTTTTAAAAAATATTCTGAGTAAAGTCATTTTTATTCTGAAATTATTAATATTTTGAATCCTGCACATTGAGAGGGCCAGTGGTTGGTTCTTCTTCACAGGAAACTAGAAAAAGCTGTTTCTCTTCACCAAATTAGGTTTGAATACATGACAGAGGGTCTGGTGGGTTTCTTTTTTCCTTTTTTTTTTTTTTTTTTTGGAAATGAATGCCTGAGAAATCCGATTCACCTTTTCTGAGAGATTCTGGCCCATTTAACTTCCTTAATAATATGATTTAGTGACTTAAATGGGCTGATGAAACTGCCATCATTTAGGTTAGCACTGAGGTTAAAAGGAAGCAATAAAGAATTCACATTGTTCATTTTTTGTTATTAGATGAATTTTCCTTCTACAATGCCTTTGATCCTCACCTTATGCACAGAGAGGGTTTTGTAGGACTGGTTGATAACGTGAAGGTAAGAACTAATTCAGATTTTTTTGGAGGTAGTGGTTTTCTTGCTCATGTGTTTTTAATTGGTTTGTCTCCTTTTTAAGAACATTAAAAAATAATAAATCTAATAATATCTAGTTCTTTCAATACCAGCAGGACATTTGATAAAATCAAACACTCTTCATCACCGATGGACATCTGGTCACTTTTAAACTGTATTCTGACAACACTTGCCACCAGATTAAACACAATGTGTGGTGAGTTTTCACTAGCATTTTGCATTGTATATCGTACAGCTACAACTTTTATAAATAAAACAGAAGTTTGAGAATAGTTCTGGGGAAAGACAAAAGCATTCTGGTGATGTAGACCCTAAGGAGATGAGAGTTTTGCACTCAAGAGGGAGATGACAGAGAATACCACTGACATTATGTCTGTAGGACTGCAATGTGGCAACCACAATTTATAAGATAATACTGAGCTAATTACTGCATAAACAAAATGAAACTCTTTGCTTCTATTATCTAAGGTGCTCAAGCCACATACACATATTGATTTTAATTAAATGTATGTTAATTGTCTCAGTGTTGACCACTGTGGATTGTCCTGATTTCTGGGTTTATTCATTGTTATAATTAACATTGTCACTGGTAAACAAACTGGTGGCTTATTAGCATTTTTTTTTCCCTTTAGAAACAAAGGATATACTGGTAATCCTTTGCCTCAGATAAAAATTTACTTGATATAACTAAAGATCTATATTTACAAAACTTCATAATTTTCAAGCTATTTCCGAACAAGGGTAAGGTGCTTTAAAACAATGCCCTAATAATAAAACATTTTCTAGTACCTTGATACTCCACCATTCTCTTTGCCTTTCTCTTCTTATAAATTTATGGTTGACCACTTCTTGAATGAATACAAAATAATTCTGATTACTCAGTTTTTTCTTTGATTATTTAGTCTTTTATGGTTTAATTTCAGTTACTACATTATTTCATAATCCCTTCAAGACCATGTGATTCAATTTATATGCTCCTACACAAAATGTATCACGACAAACCATGAGCAATAATAGTTTATCAGACAATAAAACCATGTTAAATAACTATTCTCTACAAATAATTAAATTGATTACCTGAAGAAAATGAAAATGAAAAATATTTTCTTCCAAGAGCTTGAGACTTCATTCTTTTATTTTGTTCTATGTCTTTTTTTAACTGCTAATAATGGCAAATAATCACTTTAAAATTCCTCAGCTGCATTTCTAAAATGGGTGCAGATAGAATTTAAAAGTCCCAGTACAGATATTAAATGAGACCATAAATTTAATATTAGCTCAAACATTCATCTTGCTAGCTCTCTTATTTTGGGGTTCTGGTGATATAATTGTTTCAGGCTTCTGGTAAATTTCAATATATAAAGGATGAAATCTATGTCCAAAAGAACATTAAAAAAAAATGCAGTAACCAATCAGATATCATTGCAAGAGAATCAAGAAAGGAGCTTCTATTGGGACCACTGCAGTACCTAAGTATTCAGTCCAAGTGATCTTTGCTTCTTACAGGGGGATGACAAGGACAGTCAGGATGTGGCAAACCTGATCCCAATAAAGTTCACATCAACTGACAATATTTCAACAACTTTCATTTGATCTGATATCTGGTGTTGTTTTCAGGTGGACCCCTGGGAGGAGAGGGGCAGGGAGAGGGAAGGTCTCTATGAAGCCCAAAACCTGTCCTTTTTATCATGCTGCTAAACGCAGTGGGTAGTAGCCAGAGCTGAGAGATGCAGCAAATATGTAAGTGGGAATTAGAAGAATAAAAAGAGGGGTTTCAGCACAGGTCTGAAATTCTGCAACACAAGTCTGACAAGAATACTAGGAATTGCCTTTTTGGCTCCACTGCAGGGAAAATTAGAGCTTATGTTCAAAAATTTGGTTTCGTGAACTTGTCAAATGCAATGGAGGATTCAGAGTAAAATAGGAATCAAGAATATGGAAGCCACGGGCTTTGAGTCCAACCTACTGTCCCCAAACTCTTGCTCTAAATGTCAGCTACTTGCAGAGTATGTCTATGCATGGAAATAATTTCTACTGGTAATTCTGCTGAGATTTTACTCTTGAAAAGAATGACTGAACAGTTCAGAAAAGACAACAGTCTTGGAACACAGCTTGGTGATTGTGTCCTGTCTGAGTCACTGAAAGTTTGATAAGAGCTCACTGAACACACAGGGTGGCTTTGTGCCAAGCTATAAATATACTTTAGAATTGTTTTAAACAATTCAGAATCCACCACTAAGTTTTACAAGGATGGATAGCAGAACAGACCTTATTATAACACTATTTCCTCCTTGTCATAAAGTGCATAAGACAGAATATTCGTATTCTTGCCTCTCAGAAGCATTAGAATGGTATACCTCAGAAGAAGGTAAAATTACTTTTCCCACATGTGTTGCTACCTAAACTAAAATGCCTATGATTAATCACTACTATCTTTCTTCTGGCATTAATTAAAAAAAATGATGACAGGAAAGCACAGAGAAAGGAATATTAATTTCAAATTAAAAATATTAGTTTCAGGTAGAGATGCTGTTAGGGAGAAAAGTGGAAGAGTTCTTGGATCCATTAAGTATCTGACATGTTAATCACTGAAACTCTAAAGGTAATTGCCAGGTAAAATTAAAAGTGCTACCAGCAGTCACTTTGAGCAATTTCTACACACACACAGAAAAAATGAAGTGTCAGCAACTAGGAAGAACACAAGTTACTATGTTAATCATTGGAAAGGATAAAACAGATGAGGAATGTAATTTAGATGGATTATATCCAAGATGGAATATTAAAATAAGTAAAGCCACTGACGTATAATTGTTAAAATAAAATAAGTAAATAGAACAAAATAAATGAAAATAAATTTCCATACACAAATAGGATAAAAGTACTAAGAATACCCTCAAAAATGTTCCAGAGAAGGTCACATTGTTTTGAAAACAATGACAGAAAGATCTAATATATTTTTTCTTTTGTGACATAATGTTGGTGTTAACCACTAAAAAAGATATTAGGACTTTGGTTTTTAACTTGTGCTGATCTCACACACTGTCTCCTTTTTGTTTGTTTATTTGTTTACTTTTTAAACTGCTACATCCCATTCCTTTATTCACTGCCCAAACCCTTTTATCCCTTATCTCTATAGCCTGTTCCAACCATATTGTAACTCCCAGTCACTTCCCAAACCTCCTTGTCAGCATTCAAAGTCCTTTCTCCTTGAGATGTCTTTGCCAGGTGACACTCCTGGGCTGTCATAATATTTATTAATAAACCACTGCTATCTCTTTCTTTCCTCTAAAAGACACGGAATGTGTTGAGGACTTCCAAGAAGGTTATAGGTTTCACCGTGTCATGTCCAAGTGAAATGGGAAAGATTGCCTGTAACTAATCTCCAGTGAGACCTATATATTTTTTCTTAAAGAATCTGAGTATTATTTTTTTAAATAGTCTAGCCAAATAAAAGGAAAATACCTACTTGTAGAGATTCTGAGCTATAAACCAGAGATAAATGGCTTGGAAATTAGATTAGACATCAGGAGGAGGTTTTTAACAGTGAACACAATGGAATAATAGAATAAGTTACCTAGAGAGGTGCTGCAGTCTGATGACTTCACTGAGCAGATGAGGTTTAGCATGCTTCTGGAAATAGAGAAAATGAAAACTGTATAAATAACTTACTGGATGAAATGTCCAGATTGTTTTCAGTCCAAAAGTTTAAGGTTGTGATTCAGTCAAGCTCACTGAAGATAACACAATTTTTCAAAAAAATTAAAAAAGCAGTGAGACAAAGCCCATATTTTCTTCATGGATTTTGCGTGTTCCTCTTATGTTTCTTGCATTTCTTACTAGCAGAGTGAAACAATTAACATTTTGTTGGAATGTCATGTATGAAAGAAAAACAAACTGACATGAAATTAACTGAAATGGCAGAAAGATTTCCATACTCTAAATGTTAAAATATATTATTTGTCTAACTACTGTGGAAGATATTTTACCAAGTCTATCCGTGGTTCAGTGTTCATTACTAAATGCAAACAAGAAGATCCAAAATGTTAGATTTTAAACTCTTTATGTTAGAAAATAACTTTTCTTGCTTGCTTTTTAAAAATTTATTCAAACAGCAATTTCAAAGGCATACATGGAACTCCAACCAGCCACATGAGAGTATTCGTGTAATGTATCTATTCACGTGCACTAAAATTATTTACTGCAGAGGAAAAGTTATCAACTTTTTCACAATCTTCAACTGAAACTACCATATTTCAGTAGTCATTGACAGCTAATGGCACTTCTATTATTTGTTTGTTTATTTATGTTTTAATTACTAACTAAACAAATCTGAATTCTGTCAATTTCCTCCACACCTTAAAACGGAACTCCATATTTCTGTGTATTATATCTTTATTTAAATCAGATTAAAAGCTAATAGAAGACAGTAAATTTGTGCCATTCTACATACTTATGCAGTACACAATACAATCCGGCTGTAATCCTGATGTGCTTTTGTTTGCTACTGCATTAACAACTGGAGGGTGTTCAAAAGGTTTAATATGTAATTCTCAAGTTAGAAGATCAGCTTCTGTCCCTGTTACTTTAACAGAAAACTGCAACTTTGCTTCTGAGGTCAGAATCAGGCAGGTTCTTTTTGGATATATCCAGGCTTTAAAACTCAGATGATCTACATTTTCCTAGAAAACTTCTCAGCTCAACACATGTCTTTCCAGGAAATATCTGAACTGTTCTGTTTTCCATAGCCTAATTGTGCCAGTTTGGAGCCCAAAATAAACATAACCCAGATATAAACCATCCTATGATATCCACTCACACAGCACTGCTGATAACCAACTTGAAAATCTCTAGAGTAAAATGCAGGAAAAATTTCAAATCATTTTACACATCCATAACCAGAGAGATTCCTGTTGGCTCCACATCTGAAAAAAAACCAAACAGGCATGTTGCTTCTTCCAAAGTCAATGTTAATATATGCATGCAGAAGAGGAGCCAAGTTTTGGGGAATTTTTTAAATGAGAAGAGTATACAAAGAATTCAGTGTTTCTGGTGAATCTCTTCACCTCTCTATAGAGATCCACAATCATAACTGTGGAATATAAATCAATAAATTCTTGGATTCCATAGGAAGACTGAATTTCAAGGGACATGGGAAATAAAGCAAGGCTGCTGACAGCGTTCTAATGTCTTCGCAATGAAATTTGGAAATACTGTGTTGATCCCTGGGCAATTTAGTTACGCAAATGTTAATAGTTGACATTTTTCTTCTTCCTTTATGTGATATCAATGAAAGGGTATCTCTACTCTCAACAGTGTTGATAAAATTTTCCTTCTGAAGAAATGTATAAATGCGTAAGTATCATTAGCAGCTAAATTTGCTGTTCCAGTGCAAGAATAATAGTCATTGTACTCCAGAAGGGACAAATGTGAAAGGTTATCCTTATTTTCTTCTCTTATCAGAACACACCGCACATTTTCAGAGTGCTATCTACTGTCATCAGGGTAGGACAACATCAGCTGACCCTTTTCCTCTTTCCAGATTAAGCCTAATCAGTTGAGTCCCGTTGATATAAGACTAAAAGATAACTGCAGCAATACTGAAATATGATTTTACTCTCTCTAATTAACTCTCAGTTAACTAACCTTTCCACAGTTAGTAGTTTGCCCTTGAGAAACACTTCAGTACTGTTAGCACAAAACAATAATGCTCTTTTAACCCCTTATAGTGCTTACAAGTGGGAAAATAAGAAGTTTAACAATGAATCACATAAAAGAGTGATACTAATATCCTGGTAAATGCAATGCAAATATGATAAAGAAATTACAACCCTATGTCACATAAAGGAACTTTCAGTGTAAAAAGGTGGTCCTCCTTTCTCACAGTACCTTGGGAGAGAACAGTTAGCAGAGGGACAGTTTACTAAGACAAACTTTCTTTTCTTTACTTAGCTAAGACTAATAGCCTTCTCTTTTTCTTTCCTTCTTTCTCTTGGTTCTTAAACTGCATCATCAAAGGACATTTTTTTCTACCCTTTTTTTAACTGGAATTGGCTGGAATGCTGGGTATTTAACATTATATCAGATTACAGTGTACTTTTTTTTTTTTTTCCTGCTGGCGTTCAACTATGTCCTGTATTTTTCTCTTGTACCTTTCAAGAGAATGCAGACGTTAGATCTGCATACACCTCCTGCATTTTCTGTCTGTAACTGGAACTACATGACAGTTTACTCAGTGGATCTGTAGGAAAATGTCTAAAAAATTATTTCCAGTGTTTTTCTTCTGAGTCAGCAGTTTGAAAACTGTCTTTCAAATTCAATTAAAATGTTTTATTTCCCCAGGGGTCTGTGGATAATAAAAGGAAGAACATCTGTACTTAATTCCCTTCAGAAAATCCGTCAGAGTACATGTGAAAAAAAGAACAAACCAAAAAAACCAACCCAAACCTCTGCTAGTGACCAGGTACTCCAAATTCTCCTTACCTATGAATGTTTTGAACAGGAATCTGAGTATTATGTTGAATATATCCTGAGAAGTCAGGGTTATTTGGGGGATTTATAGGGTACTTAATAAATATGAAAGCAGGGCAGATTGTTTTACTGTTGTTTTAAATTGTTCTCCTAAACCACTACAATTCTATGCTATTAAGAATCAAAACTAAATTATACATATAATTTTTTTATTTTGATGTATATACACTGCATGGGATAAAGCTGTACTGAATGTACTGATCTTCTTTCTCAATATAAAGTAAATAGCATTTCAGAATACTTGATCTTTGGGTGAATTCTTGGTATTCAACAGAGATCCTTAAGCCTCTGTCTATCCCAGCTAAATCAGTTATCAGGTTCCTGAACAATCTGAACAAAACTGAGCTTAAATTGCTTAAATAAAGAACCAGGGAATTAGTTTATATATGACAGCAGTCAGACCAGACTTTCACCCATCTAATTGTGTTCACTTCAGAAGATTTTCTTTCTATTAACCCATGAAATTAGAGACTAGACAAACCCCCTACACACTACAGTGTAACCTTGAAGAAGCAAGTGACATTTCTGAGAATCATGGCAAGGTCGTTTGCCCATAAAGTGCCAGGAGGATCAATGCTAGCCAGTTTCTGTAGGTGCTGGAAGGAAAGCTGGGTGCTTCCTGACTACTGCAACAGCTCCTACAATGTGAGTGACAGATGCCACAAAGTCTGTTATGACACAAAGTCTGTTATGATTGCCATGTCTGGATAAAATATGGTATTAAGATACAACTTCCAAAATATCTACTAAAGACAAAACCAAAGTAACCTAAATTGATGTTTTCTGAAAACAGGTGTCCAGAAAAAGAAACTGTAGTCACAGACCAAAAAAAAAAAAAAAAAAAAAAAAAATTTTTTGTGCATCACTTTAATTTTCTTTGCAACTTGTGGTCTCATTCATTCAGGGTGTTTCAACAACCTCCTGCGTTGGTCATCACTCTCTGAAGCATGAATATAGAAGCATGAAAACAAAGCATAGAAGGATGAATATAGAAGATATGCCTGGATATCAAAGACACCTCTACTGTACGCACCCCATGATCACGTCACCCGGAGGATTACTGCAATCTTTGTTTAATATTCTCTGCAAATCCAAACCATATGTGACTTACTTCTTGATTTCCAAAGGAAGAAATCTTTGAGCAAGGAAAAGCCGTGGGTTTAAATGTGAGGGTTTCGGCTATTTTTTTTTAGTATCTTAAAGTAGCAATGGAAGGCAGCTTCACTATGGGACTAAACAGGGTCAACAGAAGACATTGGAAACACTCCATGTTCTAAAAAGATTCCACTACATAATTCACAGTCCATGGGCTTTAGAGAAAGACCTAGCATATCCCCAAATATACTGATCCTGAACATGAATAATTCCTTAGGGGATGGTATGGAAACTGAGTCAGGAAAACATAGTTAAGCTTTGTTTTTATTTTTGCTATCTCTGCCTGTATTTTCAGATAAGCAGATAAAAAGCTGTTATCGAAACCTCCACAAAGTCCAAGTATTAAGTCATCACTTGCTTCCTACAAGTCTGTGGGTTTTCAGATTTGTTCTTGTGGTCAGGTAATAAAGGAGGCTGAGCTCTCTGCAGCTAGTTACTGTCAAAATCAGTTTTAGTCACTTAAACGTTAAAATATTAGTTCTCTGGAACACAGCTAATGTTGATCAGCTGGACTAAAAGACAGAAACACAGAGATGGGAAACCAATCTAGCCATCCAGTTGTGTCGAGCAGCTGGGGAAAGCAAGCAGGTAATGATCTTCTTGAGAGCATTTTGTTCCAGGTGATGCACTTAAGAATATATAGCTGTGCCTCACCACCAGCAGTATTGTTGAATCTCAGCTGATGTTATAGCAGTTAATCTCCCCCCTAAGGTGGGTAAAATATTTAAATGACTAGGAAAAGATGCTTATGCTCAAGCTTGCTATACAAAATCCCTGTTTTAGTGGACAAAAAGAGGTACTTCTGCAACACACTTCTCCCTCATCTTACTGTAGATACGAGAATACCTGAAGTCATCAGAACAGATGCAGATATCTGCATTGGAGATATCTAAAGACAGGGAGAGTGATCCTAACCTTTATGTCATTATGTAGAAGTCCCATGAAAAGCTGGATTTACAGCACATTTGTAAGCCTGGTCATATCTAACACATTAATTCAGACCCCTTGATTGTCTTTTTGGGTTTTTTTTCAGCCACTTCTTGTATAACGTAAAAGTCATAAGGAGTTCTGCAAATGGAGATCTGGAACTCAGAGGTATATCTGTATTAATAATTAAATCTGTCTGAGACCGTATTCAGGCACCATTCAGTTTGCTAGTATATATGTAGTCCACATTCTCCTTACCACCTAGCTATGGTTTTAGGATTTCCCACTTGTCTCTGAATGGAACCTTGTATTCCTGTATGCCATGCAAAATGTCTTCAGGATGAGAGAAAGCAAACACCAATAAAGAATACACTTTTGCCTGGTGACTGAGTATTTGCCCAGGAACTGATCTACTATGTAGTTATAGCTATCTTGTACAAAGAAACATTAATACAGTTTCTCTGATGCTCTGAATCTCATTTTAACAGTGGCACCTAACTGAAATAGTTGCTCGGGTCTGGAAGAAAGCTAGAGTTTAACTCTTTCCTGGTTCTATGGGTTGATTTACCTTTCCCATTGCGCAGCATGCTAACACACATTACTTCCCTCCACATGAGATTACGGCACCAAGCTCTCCATAGTGAAGCACACCCAGCATAATTTGAGGAGTTTGTGGTCTTGAACATCACAATAACCACGCTTCTTTTTGAACCTGGTTTCAAGGCCTAAAATGAGGTTTATCGATTCCTCTCTAAAGGGTAAGAGACCAAGAAGCAAGACAAATGTCACATGCTGTGTCAAAGTGTATTTTTATTGATTTCTCATGGAGAGTGAGGATTAATCTACCCTTTGAGTTCGAGGTTCACTAATTTTTCACAGGCAAGCTTTGAAGGATCACATTTCAGGCGTATTAGATGCTTAAAAACTTATCAGGCATCTAACTATTTTCAAAACCAACTGCCAAATTCTAAAAGAGAAAGGACATAAAAAGATGCTCTTGAATATCCTGCTAAATGTGTATTGAGGTGCCTTCATTTATCTACAGATCAGTTATTACCTCCTCTAAATCAGTCTTGAAATTGGGATTCAGATGTTTTCCTATTTTTTTCCACAACATTCCTATATCCTGTGTTACACGGTTGTATCATTACATGATTTTAAAAAGGCATAGCTACTATAACACTGCCATTAGAAAATTCCATAGATGAGTCATATGTCAGAATCAGACAGAATCATTAAATCGCAGATCAGAATTTTTCTGATTCTATAGTGGACATATTCTGACACTATCAGTCACTTGAAAATATCTTAAATTTCAAATAACCACATCGAGCTAAGTGTGCTATTCCAAGAGTTCATTCCCATTCAGTATAAAAGTTATGACTTTTAGACTTCTAAATCTAAAAACAGTGATGAAGAAACGTGCCTAATTTACTCCTGCAAAGCAGTACTTTAATCTTAATTCACAAACAGTTGCAGTGGTATCAGTGAGGCCACTAATATAGGAATGTGTCCCAAAATAAAATAACATGCAAGTCCACCAATCTGAAAAAAACACAGATGCTCATTCAATGTTGTGAGATTTTGAACATGAAAAGAGTAGTCACTATTGTAATTCAAATCTATACTATACATTTTAAATAGATTTTTAATAGATACCTGGTATTAAAACCATGCAAAATCATGAAAATATAAATGACTGGAAAACAAGTTCAGAAATCAGTCTTTGCTTTGGGTGTGTGGCTGCCAAGTGTAGCATGAATGACTTGGCCAGTTTTTCAATTTCTTCCCAGCTGTGCAACGCTCTTAGACTTCTAAATTAGACCCTTTTTGGCAAATCAATAACCATTTACATTTGGAAAACAGTAGTCCTCATCAAAAGAGGCCAGGTTGTGGGAAAGTAATTACACTTAATGTGGAAGAAAACAAGAAACCAAATAATTGAAAGAAAGAAAGACACATTAATGAATCCATTTTCCACAGCTTCACAGATGAGGGAAAAATTACCTTGGCTCAATATAACATTATAATAACCATTTGTATCATGAAGCAGACAGGAACTTAGTTCTTCTAAGTTGAACCTAGCACAGGGTTTGACATTATTCTTTAAAAAAAGGATAAACAGTTTAGGCCTCTAGTCCCTGGAAACACTGAAAGCATTTGGCTTCATTGCTGTCTCTAGAGTCTGGAAAGATCCCTTTTGAATCACTGTCAAACAGGAACAGTAAATGTTTACTGATTTCCAGCTATGGTATAATATTTTGCTTTCAAGTTTTTTCCGCCCAAAACGTTGAATTCTCTAGCACTAACATTCAGTCTTTCATAAAACATTTTTTTTTTTACTAACATTTCAAGGCTATAAAATATGACATCAACACCTAGGAAAGTCACCAAAATATAATTTTTAACAGAGGTTTCTTTTTACTTTAATAAACATACACAGCTATTCACATTTCCACTTCAAGCAATAAATCAGTGGAAGCATATTCTAATAGGTGGCATTTTGTGGATTACCTACAAAAAGGAAGTTTTGAATCAGTAGCAGAATAATTTCTAAAGTCTAATTGTAGATATAATGACAGCTGTATATTTGCATCTTGAACCTTCAGCCGAGTTTACATGGACAAAACTGTCTCAGTCACACTGATGACTGGTACTTATAGAGAGTTTTCTATCCCTTTCTCCTAGTATGAAAAATAATGAAAAATAAAAATAGCTTTCTGAGGGGTGGAGTTTCATTTTCTCAGCTTCCTACTTTCTGTAGACATCATCCAACAGACAGCAAATGGCAATATTTGGTATATTCCAGAATAAATAATGTACAACAATGAAAAGCAAAACAGGTTAACATAACCTAATTATTCGCATAAAATGTTCTCCAGCTATATTTTGAGTACGAAAAACCATGCTGAAAACTACACAATAAATATCTTCAAAAGAGATAGTGATTGGGAAACAAATTGAATCAAGCTTCCCAACAACTTAGATTTATGTGTCTTCTCTTGGATGATTTGCAAAACAAAATCACCAAGGAAACAGCATTTACGTAAAGTAATTACAGAACAATGTATGGGACTTTCATTTTCCCTTCTCCATGAGATCTGCATGGTAAACTTCCATATGTCATTTTACTAATGTTTGTCAGGAAATAAAAACATCTAATGAGGTACTCAAATTCCATGGCCAGGACATTTTAGTTTATCCATGTTTAGTGATCATAACACACAAAGTAGTGTGATTTTATTAATTCATTATTTAAAATAAAAGTCCTTAGCTTTATAAAAATTTTTGAAGTGAAGCAGCAGATCCAAAAATACAAGCCCTATGATTTCATAAGACATTCAAGGGAATTATAAAGAGCACGGAAGACGTTTTCACATCCCTATGAGCCAAGATATGTTGTAATTTCCAGCTGTAATTGTTTAATGTGAAAAACAATAGCTTTCAGTTAACACAGACTTATACAAGATGGTAAAATTATTTCCACTCATCACCTCTGTAATACTTGTGTAGAAGTGGGAACAGTTATGAGCAGCTTATCTTCTCTTTTTATATTTATTTAATATAGAAAGTAACTACTGATTAAGTTTTCAGTTCATAGAGGAACTGGAGGCTCTTTGAAAACAAACAAACAAACAAACACCCCCAAACCACCACAAAAACAAGAGCATCCAGATCCTGGAATCCCATCTCACCCCTCTGAATTGTGCAAAGAAAACACAAAACTCAATTTGAGTGACCAAAAAAAAAAAAAAAAAAAAAAAAAAAGAAAGAAAAGTGTAAATCAAGCTTTTCAAATGATGAAAATGTAAGACACACATAAAGGTCTTAACAAAAGCCTTACAACCTTACAAAGTTCTTTCTCTTTCAAGTACCCAGAAGAGTCATCTCAAAAGTGCTTCTCTTGTAGACTGAAATATAATTCACTAAAATTGGATTTATCTCTTACAATAGCTTCCTGTTCTCCTGCTGACCCACATGTAGATGTTGTGTTCCCATGACTTACGCAGTTTCTACATTGATATATTTAGATCAATAGTGACATCTATAACCACTGCACTGGTCTGAGACTAGCAAATATAATGTCATTTGCTTTGTTATACAGTTAAACTATATCTACTTAATTTATCATTATCCTAGAGCTACTGAAGTCGCAGCAGATTTCAGTCTGTCTTGTCAGACATTTCCATGCAGCATATTCCAGTCATAGCTTTTCCTGTCCACTTTTCCTACCTGCTTTTCCTGTATGTAATTAGAGTAGCAAGCAGAAAATAACACTGGTGAAGAGCCACCATGCTTAGACCACCATTTAAGACCTTGCTCCAAGAGTCATGAGGCTCTTCAGTGGCCTCATGACTTATTTTTACCTCCAGAGCAATGTAGTGAGAAAACAAGTTTTGTTTTTCCCCTAAATATAGAGGTCAGGTTTCACTAGAAACATCTTCATATTTCTGCTCTTTTGTGGTTTTTAACAGCATCATATAAGTAAGTGGTTTACAAAACCTGTAATGGTCAGGTGAATTCTCACAACTGTAGACCTTAGTCTCTAAGAGTGTCAAACAAGAATATTTCATGAGCTCTGAATTCTCTTGCATACAAAATTTTCTGCTGACCGAAAGTCTATGTCAACAACCGTTAGCAACTGCACAGCTATAGCTGTTGGTAAATTTCCTGTGTTGTACTACTTTTACTGTTAAATAATTTCCATTTCAAAATGGAACTAAATCTCTATGTTGTATGCTTCCTTGTAGCAGGTATTTTACAAGTAGCATTATGCATCACAAAAAACCTTGAGATATATTATTTATAGCTTAAAACAACAAGCCCAATACTGCTGCCAAATGGTGTTTTCTAACTCTAAGAGAGGATTTTCGGATGTCAAGCAGTTACAGGTAATATCTGCTTGTCCTCAGTAAATGTCACTGCTCTTAAAAGGTATTGCTAGTATTATTATGTACCACCAAAAAATTTATGTAGTTCCCAGTCCTTTTAACCTTAGTGTCTTTCACTGGTTTGGTATTTCACAGAAGGGAGTTTCTATTAACAACAGGTTAATGGAAAAGTTCTGAAATCTCTTATCATAAGACCTGTTATTTGAAGGACTGTAATAGTCACCTATTTGTGCTGCACTCTGTATGAACACTAGCACATACTACAAAACGTATCCTGTTTTGGGGCCCATTCTTGGACCATACCTTTTGTCTCCATTGAGAAAAATACTTTAAAAAATATCCTTTAACAACAGAGTATCTTCACAAACATGGGTGGAATCTGCTTAATTTGGACACATTTGCTAAAACTTCTCAATTAAGTGACCACAACAATGGAAACATTTCTCTCTTAACTTCTTAACACTAGCTTAACCTTTTTACTGGTGACTGCCTCACCAAAATGAAATAGAATCATGTCGCTCATGACACTCAGTAAAACACTGTGAAAGCAATTCTCAAATATTTTAAAGGAGTTGCAGATCGGTCATGACTCAGCATATGTAAGTATGTTGCTGCCTCAGCCATAATAAATTAACTTAATTTTTCTAAATAAAACAATTCACAAGACACAAATTTATGATTTTAACTCAAGATCAGGCATCATTGTGAAACATCTCAGATAACTGTATATTCAGATTAAATCTCTCTCACTCTGTTTAAATCCACTGTATTTCTGACAGTTGCTGTTTCATTTCATCAGCATGCTTTGTGCTGAAAAATGGATCAGATGTTTAAATCGCGTCAAGGTGGCGTAAAGATAGCCACAACAGTCATTTTAGCGATGAACCTAGTTAGTTCCTAGTGTAGGACCAATGCCGAAAAAACACAGATCCAACCTTTGCTGGGTAAAAAAAATTGAGACCATCCTTTGTTTTGGCTTGCCATGTTCAAGTTGTGTATATCCAAACATATTTTCTGATTTTGCTTTTTGTCTACATAACTCATAGTAACTTTCATGAATAATATGAAAGCTAATATTACAAAGATGCAAAGAAAAATGAAAGAAAAAAATAAATATGTTATCCATAACTGTAGTCTAATGTAATTTATTGTAAGAATGAATTGGAAATATTTTTCTCTTTCATCAGCTTGGAAAATGTCGGGGGAGTTGGGTGACATTTAGTATGTTGGTAGAAGTTGCTTTGATTGTGCTCTTATTTCTTCCAAACATGTCAAATGGGAGAATTTTTGCTTATATAAAACCTCATGAGCTGGTTCACCACCTGCAAAATTGTTTAACACGTAAGCAGGCATATCATATCAATCTTTATTTTAAAACTTACACTTTTGTAAATTTTTCTTTGTTATAAGTGTTTTTAAACCATAACTAGTAGTTAAATCACATTTAGGGGGAGTAAGTGTTATCACTCTTTTTATACATAGGAAAACTGAGTCAGTAGAGCACTGACCTTTATTAAAAGAGGATGGTGATCTTGTGTATTGGTTTTGTCTGGGATTGAGTTAATTTTCTTTACAGTAGCTTGTATCCACATTTTGGATTTGTGACCAAAGCAGTGTTGATAACACACTGATGTTTTAGCTATGGCAGAGCAGTGCTTACACAGTGCCAAGGTCTTTTCTGCTTCTTACCCCAGACCACCAGCAAGGAGGCTGGGGGTGCACAAGAAGCTGGGAGGGGACACAGCTGGGACAGCTGACCCCAACTGGCCAAAGGGACATTCCACACCATCATCCATGGTCAGCAATAAAAGCTGGGGCAAAGAAAGAAGAAGGGGGGAAATTCAATGTTATGGCATTTCTCTTCCCAAGTAACCGTCATGCATGGTGAAGCCCTGTTTTCCTGGAGATGGCTGAACACCTGCCTGCCAATGAGAAGCAGTGAATGAATTCCTTGTTTTGATCTGCTTGCGCACACAGCAGGAGTGTGTGCACGGCTGTGTGGGGCTTAGCTGCCTGCTGGAGTTAAACCACAAACCCTCATCACTCTACTTGCGATGACTGAATCTGCTATACAATACATTTATTGTCTTTCTAAATGCCCTTATTGCTTTTCTACTTTCAATATATTTTGTAAAGTAATTTGAAAAAAAAAAAATCTTTACTTTTCAGACCAGGAAAGAAAATATATGGCTTAAGAACAGCTACATAGTCCAGCTCTGGTAGTATAGCATTTCCATCAAAATACAATCAGATTGTTGTAATTATTCCAAGGTCTTGAATGGAAAAAAAAAAAAAAAAAGTGCTATTTTTTTCCCAAAGTGATTTTGCATCATTGATAATCACAGAATCACACATAATAATATGAAACATCAGGGTAAATTTAAGCCAAACGGCAGAATCACACACAGAATATAGATTCTTAGTAATTTCATAGTCTGTATTCAACACAAATGCTCTAGTGTTGCAGACTGGAGTTATACAGAAAGAGAGACTACATGAACGGAAATATCCTGCATTATGCAGATGAATTGCAGTAACTGTCTTATCAAAGAGGTCTTCATATTGGTCCCCTGAGCACTCATCAGTCCAGCTGCATGTGTCATCTGAGTGACATTTCTTCTTCATCGGCCTCCTCAGCACCTTTGGCCCTACCTCAGGGAATGAAAGAATGGAAAATACTCTTTTTTTTGGAGACTTGACTTCCTCACAGCTTGCAGATGTCCATGGTCCACCACTTGTATTTACTATTGCACCACGTTGCTACTGCATTGTATGAGTAACCACAGTGAAGTCAGCAAACGCTTCCCTGTCTCTGAGAATGGTTCCAGAAGCTGTCCTAGCCCTAATACAGAGAAGGGATTGAATATCCAGTTCTAGGTACTAAAACTTTTATTTTCACTGCTAGCACTTCATTCAAAACTAGATGCTGCAAAAGACAGGCCTCTCTTTGCTTGACTAACTTTTATATGACAACTTGTATGATTTTTTCCTGCAGATTCATTTAATCTGAAGTTCTTAACTGAAATATCTAACTGCAAAGCCTCCTTGCTCTAGGTTGCCTCTAGACCGACTACAGGCAACAGTGATCTGGAGAGAGGAAATACTAAAACACTGCCCAAATTTTAACAGGCTGAAGTGACTTCTAGAAGTGCAGCTACATGCCCGTGGTCTCTAAGGGAGGGCAGGGCAACCTGGCTGCCAAAACCACTGCTTGCGTTATGTGTAGCACACTGGACTATGGCACTGTGAGCTGGGAAAATCTGCAAACATTTGATGAGGTACTTTAGCCATAATTTTAAAGTAAGTGAAGTAAAGTTTGTGACACCTCAGTTAACTGCCTTTATCACCTCTACTAAATGATAGAAACAATTGATTTAACCAATTTGCCAAAGTCATACTGACAGTCTTATTACCGCAATAGACAATACAAATATTGTCCTCTCTTGCCACTCTGATTCCACCAAGTACCGGTGACAATGAATGAACCAAAAAAGGGAAGTAATTTCCTTATGCCAGGAGGCGAGAACACTGATTTCATGGAGGTCATGGCTACTTCTCTTAGTCAAGGAAAACAAAAGCTTAAAGAAATAAATCGTTAAAGTAGAATTAGTTTGTAATCATATATGAAGAAATTCATAAAGAAAATAATTCACAAAGAAATTGATTGTTTTTCAAATACTTTATTAAATGTTTGGTGGACGAGAAGCTGGACATGAGCCAGCAGTGTGCACTTGCAGCCCAGAAGGCCAACTATGTCCTGGGCTGCATTGAAAAAGGGGTGGCCAGCAGGGAGAGGGAGGTGATTCTCCCCCTCTGCTCTGCTCTTGTGAGACCCCACCTGGAGTAGTGTGTCCAGGCCTGGGGTCCCCAGCACAAGAAAGACGTGGAGCTCTTGGAATGGGTCCAGAGGAGGGCCACAAAGATGATCAGAGGGCTGGAGCACCTCTCCTATGAAGAAAGGTTGAGGGAACTGGCTTGTTCAGCTTGGAGAAGAGAAGGCTCCAGGGAGACCTCATTGCGGCCTTCCAGTACTTTAAGGGAGCCTATAAACGGGAGGGGGAGCAATATAAGGAGGAAATTTTTCACGCAGAGGGTGGTGAGGCACTGGACCAGGTTGCCCAGAGAAGCTGTGGATGCCCCATCCCTGGAGGGGTTCAAGGCCGGGCTGGATGGAGCCCTGGGCAGCCTGCCCCAGTGGTTGGCAACCCTGCCCACAGCAGGGGGGTTGAAACTAGATGATCTTTAAGGTCCTTTTCAACCCAGGACATTCTATGATTCTATGACTCTATGATTAACCAGTTTTAAATTTAATAATTTAATATAAATTTAAAATAATGTAATCATTGTTTAAGTGAATGTCTGATGACATAATATTTAATCATCATGCAAATAATTGTGAACATCTTTATATTTTGTTTGCCACTTTATTTTTAATACTTTTTTTTCTGAAATATGCTTCCTTCCAATCTCTAAAGTGCTGCTTATTGTATTTAAGAAAAAATAATAATTCTCGCTCATAGCTCTCAGAAGTCATTGTATCAAAGGTACTGACCAGGGAGACAGAGACAAAATTTTTCTTTATATTTTCTTTGAATTTTCCAAGACTCTATTACGCTATGCATTATAGAAAGATAGTGCTAAAATGTGGTCACTGGGGGAGGAATGATTCAAAGACTTAAGGTTTTTTTTTTATAACTTCTGATCCAGTGAGACAGGTAAATATTTGTTATAGTTTTGGAGTTTTCCAATTTTTAATGCTAAACACATGCTTGAGTTGTTTGCTGAATCCCAACCCTGCAACAAAACTGCCATCACATCTCATTTGGCAACAAGATAAACGCAGCAACAGGATAAACGCAGCAACAAGATAAACGCAGCAACTGTTTTGAAGAGCAAATTCTTGTACCTTCATGTACTTAGATACTACTTTAAAATATTTTACTTTATAGGTTTACTGAGTATTTATTGTCTTACAATGTAGTACACTAATGATACTTGAAAATTACAATTTCTTTTCTTCTTCCTCTAGATAAGTTTAGTCCAGATTGAGACTTTCTTTTTTCCCACAAGTATTTTTAACAAACTTTTATCTAGAAGATTCCTCGCCCTAAGTGCTTTATTTGCCTTATGGCTTTGGTTCAAGTCTTCTGATTATTAAAAGGTCCATTCACATAACAAAGGATATTCTTGACAGCCCAAACCAGTTATTTCTGAATCACTGCCTGGTGAGCTATTCACAGTTTATTCTTCACCTGGGATAACTAATCCTGTTTATCAGTGTGCTAACACGACTGTCTACCAGAACTCCAGTGACAAATCCATACAGCAATACTACTTACTTAAGGCTAGTTGAGTATCTCCTAAACCATCGATCCCTGATTTTCTTTTTGTTAACTTTTTTTCACTCCAAACATCACTTCCAGCATTGTCTAACCAATACTTATATCTTTCCACTCATGCTTTCACTGATTTATAAACCATCACTGCTGATTTTCTGTGTGTACTCTTTGCTTTCTTCTCCTTGCCCACTGTCCTATTTTTTCCACCAGTACAATTAATTAATCTATCCATATTTCCCACTCCTTCAGATTCAATTTCTTTTTCAAAAGACATTTCTTCTGTTCCATGACCTTGGTAATATCTGAAAATCTGATACTTCTGCCTCTACTCTTGGATAACATCTTGCAACAGTAATACCTCCCTTCCTCTGTCATTCATGCCTGCTCTGAGCTAGCACCTCATATGTTCACAACTCTAAGCACCTTTCATGTGCCAGACTAGCTTTCAAGGGCCTTTTTCCCTACCTCTGTTTCTGTCCCTGCACAAGAACTTGCTGCTTCTTTTCAAGAGGGAGTTAAAAAATGGAATCTGACTTTCTTGTTTTTCTGGGTTTCTCTTGCAATCTCTCTTCTGACGTCAGTCAGAGTTACAGAAGTTTCTTCTCAGCTCTTCTGTAATACCAGTAATTCCTTCATTTATGCCACCACTTTTCCTAAAATTTCCGTTGCACTTACGCTTATGCTCTTCCTTGTTATTCTTTCTAAAACTTTTTCTTTAAATGTATATGTATAAATTCAGCTAGAAAAAAAACTCACAGAAGTCACTACCAGTCCACTGACCAACACTGTCCTCTGTTTCTCATTTTCTCTCCCATCTAAATTTCTTTGCTCTTTGCTCTGTAGTCATCTTGTAGGTCTCTTGGGTCAGTGACCACATTTTAGCACTATCTTTCTATAATGCATAGCGTAATAGAGTCTTGGAAAATTCAAAGAAAATATAAAGAAAAATTTTGTCTCTGTCTCCCTGGTCAGTACCTTTGATACAATGACTTCTGAGAGCTATGAGCGAGAATTTGGTCCATTATATTCAATTTATAGATGAACTTAAAGAGCGCATAGGGGAAATAGCCCACACTCATATGCAGTGATTCAAAATAATGTATTTTTTAGGAATTTAGTGTGGCTCTTTAATCAAGCCTCTTATGATAATGTTTACATGCTACAAAAAATGAAACTATTTTTGTTGTGACTAGTTTGTGACAACTCTGAGAATGTATTGTAAATTCTTGTGCTGTCGTAAAGCATAGCTGCAAGCAATCCCCACGTACACACATTAGTAGGTGTATGAATTGACACAATAGCTCTCACTCACTTTCTGCCTCAGTTTGTGTTATTTTTTCACAGACAAATGTAAAAATATTTATTGCTACAGTCATTTCTAGAGTATTATACTACTTTGTATTCTTAGTTAACGTGTTAGTATGCAATGAGCCATGCAGGAAAATGAATACTCTCATCATAGCCTTGTTCAAGTCTAATTTCCTCTTGAACAATTTGAGGAAAATCCTTAGCTGGTGTAACTCTTGTAATTCCACTGAGCTCAGCATATATCCTTTCATTTATAAGTATATTGACTCTCCAGATTCACTTACCAGTGTGATTTTACTGAGTATTGTCTTAGCTGTTTGAAGAAGAAACACTTGAATCACCTGATCCAAAATTAAGGAGAAAATACAAACAGGCTAACAGCAAACACAGTCTAATAGTTTTCAAAGGTGGTGTTTCTTAATGTCTACTACCATTCTGAAGTCCAGATGCTGAAATTTACTGTTTCTCATTGAAATGCTTTTTTAAAATATTTTTTTTTTATTTTTGCACAAAGATAACATTTACTTTTAAAATAATTTTAAATATAATAAGAGCTAAACTGTGCGCATGAGACAAGAGTTTATCGTAATGACATGATAAGGTTATATCTTAAGGTGCAGCCTAAAACACTCTTCCTTAGTTTACAAACTAGCAGTTGCTTGCTGTTAGCTTATTCCAGCAGCAAATTACATCCTACACTGTTAACTTGCTGACATTAATTCTTTGTCACACCCCACCTCAGGGGCCAGGGAAAAGCAGTACTGGAATGCATGCAGAGCCAACTTCATCTGTTCCTCCAAAGCTGAAGTGGGATTTGGTTCTGCCTTGTACAGTAGATATATCTACCCCTAAATCTGTTTAAAAAAATATGTAAACCTTGCTTATTTTTCGTATCTTTGAAATACTTCCCAAAAAACTCTTAATGTAACTTCTGACATATGCACATAGGCAGGTCATTATAGGGTAAAAAGTTAGATAAAGTGAAAAAGCTCAGAAAAGCCTCTGTTACCATACAGCTTCTACCATTCTAAAGGACTGTGACTGAAAATGGAAACTTACCAAAGATCTGTTCCTTACAACACTTCACGCTAAATCAAACTTATAGCTCTAGGTGTATTAAGTAGAGAGCTAACAGTAAAGCAACTGTAGAAAACTGTCAAGTCACTCGGGGTCTGATCCTGCAAACATCAACAGGCACACACAGCTTTATGAGAGATGGTTTTCCCACAGAGGCAAATGAAATGACACGTGGAAAATTAATTTACTCCCCTGCACGTCTGCAAGACTGCATCTTTCATTTCATAACTTCTAAAGTTATGAAGCATTAAAACCCAAAACACTGAAATAGACTGATTTGCCCTATAATTCAGTACAGAATAGCTAAGAATAGAGATTACCACAGAGGAAGTGAAATATAGGATAAAGGTCAGTTGAGCAGAGCGATCAGTTTCTGACTTTCAATCATACTGGCAGAGGTCATCTCCCTGGTGACAGAGAGATTGGTTGCTCCTGGCAAGGAGATTTACAAATGCTTATGTACAGGATGTTCTACGATTCTATTGCATAACTGTAGGTTACCAGTAGTCATGCTTTTCAGCAAACCTATGTGGGTTATTGGATAATCATTACTTTCCTCTAGCGACAGGAATGCACTGTCCAGTTTGAGCTGCTGACAGGTAGGCACACGATGGATGGAGCAGAGGTTGAGCAGGCTATGCAATATGAACGTTGAGATAAAGCCAGCATCTTCTCAATCTTTTTCTTTACGATGTTGACCCAGAGACCCCAGCGTGGGTGGACTATCATCCAGGGCGCACATCATGAACCACTTCATTTCTCAGAGGGAAAGACGTCAAGAACATGTTTATCTCAAGGCAGATCAGGCCAAAGGGCTTCCACCCTTTCTCTTGCAAGGACCAGCTTTTCTCTGTAAATCCCTGCCTCATCCTACGTGTGCCAGCCTGAGATCAAAAGGACTGACTGTCCCTTCTGAGGCCGTAATGCTGCTCTAACCCCATCATTAAGAAGCCCTTGAGAGTGCACAGCACTGGCAATTTTATGACATATTCTGTACCTGGAAAAGCAGACTAAATGCTGAGCTCTGGCTAACCTCACAGTCCTTCTTTTTGCACCTACTGTATCATTTTCTTATCTGTTTGTAATGACACTTGAGTGTACTCTTTCATTTAATTATAACTTTTGACAATATGTTTTTTTTTCCTCAATAAAGGAAGTCTGACAAGAACTCCACTTTCCATTTCCCATCATTTATATCATGAACAGCACTTAATGATTTAAAATTCTACCTCACTGGCTAAAATAACATACCATTTGAAAAAATAAAGCTTATTTCAAGTAAAAATAACAGCTATAGTAAGCTTTACTAATTTCAGAAGTAAAGCTGTCTGGTACAAATGACAAATATTTAGCAGTATGCAGAAAAGCTCTCAGCAAAATCTAGAAACTGCTGCAGACTTCAACAACTTTTCTTCAGTCAGCAGAATAAACTCCATTTAACTAACTCTCCATAATTAACTAGCACAACTCAAAGAGGAAAACAATTCAGAACATATATATGATGTTATAACATTTATCTTCCTTTCCACGAAAAGGAAGAAAAGAGAAGAATCCCAAAGCATGCAATACAAAATTAAGTTCACAGATTAATTATTAAGACTAGAAAAGAACCTAAACGAAGAATAGTAACTCACATGTTTATAAAATACCTATCAGCAGTCCACTGAAAAATACTAAATGATTTTTAGGAATACATCCAGATCTGAAATTAAAAAAAAAAAAAAAAAAAAAAGTCCTTAAAAAAGCAGTATCCTTGTTTTTCACATGACAAAAAATTACTAACTATAATTCATATGAACACTTCAAAACCAAAACAAATCCAGATCTCTTTTCCACTGAGTAAATATTTAGCTGTTAAAAGACAAAAGCACTCTACTAAATCCTACTCATCCATGCTAATTTTAATGAAAGATGGAAGAATCTGCTTCTAGTCTTCAGAAGTTAACCAACTCCAACCATGCAAGACCAAGAGATTCAGATAATCAAGTAGAGTGAACCACAACAATATCATAACCATGGAAAGGAAAGAATACAACTTGAAAACTGAAGATTATTCTGTGAAAGTGATGCAAGCTGCTTTTATTTAACCTGAAATTACGGTACAAATAATCTCAATACAAAAAAAATACAGCATCGATAGTTTACAGGACTCAGGATATAATCAATTTAGTTACAAAGGGAAAGATATAATAATCCAGTCCTCCAAAAAATATTTGCAAAATAAATGTCACTTATGTTGCAACATCTTATATGGGAGAAAATAAAAAGTAGTAGCAATAATGGGGCAGCTTAGTATAGACAAGCAAAGGGGAAAAAAAAATAAAATCCTTCACGGTTTTATATCCTCCCATATTTTTTTGAATAGTTCTTAAATGAAACATGTTTTTGCATATAAAAACTCTGTTTGGTTTGTATTGCTACAGTGAGGTTTTGAAAGTATGCCCTTACATCCTTGTTTTTATGCTATCTGCAAGTTCCTTTACAGTCTCAACCTACAGGCTTACCCAGTAGCTTTAATACTGCCTTCAGAATGTTATTCATTGGTACTTTGTGTATCACCACTGCATGTGCAGGATGGACACCCAGTGATAAAATACTACAAGCAAAAGGAATTCAACCTGCACTCTTAGACACTTCTTGCTCAGTAATGTGTCATTTATCAAAATGAAAAACTCTGGTTATTTCTAATCACCCTTAAAAAAACCCAACTGGCAACAAGGACATTCCTTTTTCTCCACTGAGGTATATAATTTCTTTTCCTTCAGAAAGTATATACTAATGTCCACTGATGGAAGGATGTCACCCTGAGTTACAAACAGCCACTCTACCTATTTCAAAGCCAGTTGCGTTGCAGCCCTGGAAAGCCATGGAGGAGGCACTATATTATCAGAAAAGGTAGTTGCCTGAATTTGTGAGTAGTCTTATACCTTAAGATCCAGACGTCTAGCAAATGAAAGCTGTTACAAGTAACAGAACTGAAATGAAAGGGTCTCTTTGCAGAAGGATTACCTACAAAACACTTCATAAGATTAGGGTCTGACACTTTGCAAATATTTTCAATAGAAAATATACAAAAGAAGAAAAAAAATATGCATTTAGTGCCTATCTCAACATTACAAAGAGTGAGAAACATTGGCCTGATGCATATTATATTCACTGACAAACCAGTCAGTCTCTTATAAAAGGTCACAAGGTGAAGTATTGTCTTCTGAAAACAATGACAGTACTTTCAAGGAGTTCAGAAGGCCTGGGGCTTCACCAGTCTTGTAGGCATGTGTAAATACAGGGTCTAAAGGGTATCTGAGACTTCTGAACTTTCCCCCTTTTGGAAACTGCATCCATTATATACAATCTTAGCCCAATAAATGTATTACTGCTAATAGACTTGTAAAAAAATCCTGCCTGTTTTGGAGACTAAAAATAATTTTTAGGATTGGTTACTGCATTTTTTTAGTTGTTCTATTTAAAATTCCAGTTCTTTTAAGCAATATGAATATTCAAACATATAGAAGAAGAATGATTTTCATCCTTTCTAGCAGACATTGAAACTTTTTATCCAAGATCTCTTGAAATTCTGTTATCATAGGTTGCAAATTTGAAAAAAAATTCACGGAATGCAAACATTCCCAATGTCATTTTATTGGATTTTTATTTCATAGTTGTCATGTATTCAGTATACACAAAGCTAAAAACACCTTACCAAATGCTTTTGAAATGCACAGAAATTACAAACCACAAAGATTTCTTGATTCATCTTTGCATTGCTTTTTACATTACAAGACCAGTAACTGGACAATATGTGAAATCATAGGGCAACATATGCAATAAAACGAGAAAAACAATAGAATATTCATACAAAGTTACACATTATAAAATATCTTTAGCTGCCACACTGATAACTTGGTCTATGAATGCTTTTAGGTCACTTCCTACTAATTGTTGGTAAGCATTTATCAGACACAGTCCATTGCAGCTAATTCCTGTTATTGATCTTCTCTGCTGTGTTTTTAATCTTCTGCAATGCATTAAATTCCTTTTATCTTCACATGTACAAGATCCCTTTAGATTAGTTTACTTACTACTATTGTAGTAGGTCTGATATTGATGTAAAATGCACAACAGTCAAGGAAAGGTTTGTCAATAAACAGAATACTTTAGTATGACTGAGCCTACTCTCATTTCCAATTATTTCAGTAGGAGAATCCTTACTGATTTATTTCTCACTATTGTCTACATAACAATTTGATGTTTGAAATTCAAATCAACTATCAAAACATATAGCCTGTTATCTGCTTCCTACAGAGTTTGGTCTTTTCCTGGTTTTTTTCTGTTTTTAGGAAGAAAATACGGATTTTGCAATACCAACTTAGATATGTAAAGAGCTCAGCAATAAAAAATAATGCAGTTCCCAGGCTAAGCACTCCATTTAGTGCTTTTCAGCTTTAAAGGTGACATGGGTAATAGTTGTAGTATCAACTGGGCTCTTCATATTCACCTATTATCACCAGATCAAAACAAAATTATTTGAACTGAGACTGCAAACAAACACCCTCTCTTTGCTTTTCCTGTCCTAGTTTTTAACAAGTCCCAATAGAAACAAGGTCCTTTATATTAGCAAGAAGAAAAAAATTTCTTCCATTCATGAAAGATCCTGAATAGCTGGGAGCATGACCAATGGGAAATGGCAGGCCTCAGTACAACACTGGCACTTATCAGAATCTTGCAAAATAAGCATTCTGATCCTAGTTCATTCAGTATTTTAAGTATCCTGACAAAACAGCAGTGCACTTTGGTATGCAATGCAGTGCAACTCTATTGTTTATAGAAGTATGTCAACATTCAAAGAAAGGCATTTTTATATTTGTAGGCAAAAATACACCTAGAAGTACTTTCTATGTGCTATATTTTCATATAGAATGGCTTTTTTCATTGTTACAGAAGACAATGAAATTTAGTTTTGATAAGCAGGCAACTAAAACAGATATTTCAGTTTTTCAATGGTTTCTTTTACTGTGCCTTAATAGTTTCTTTGAAATTATATGTACCTATTCAAAATTAACCTTGCCTAGATATGCCTGTTTTTAAAGAATATTTCCCATGTTCAGAAACCCCTATTCAAATATTGGCTTATCAATCTCTAAATTTCTTTAATTTTTATCAAGAAAGTTCAGCCTAACTCCCTACCTAGAATAGCCTAAAGATTGAATCTCAATCTGTTAGATACATTCTAGGACATTTTATGGAACCAGAAAATTCTCACTGCAGCTACTACTTAGCTTGGATTTTCCTTTTATTTTTTTTTTTAATTGCATAAAATTAATTTACCAGAGTCCAGTTACTCCTGAAACATATGGCTGTTTTCTTTACACTATAATATCTGTTCATGATCTGCTTGGTTTTCGACAGCAACACCCCCTCAGATGGTCTATTCTGATCATCTCTAGTGCCTAAGGAAATAAAAGAGCAAAGAGAAATATTTTCTGGATCACCAGGAAGGCCTGGCTGCACTTTTCAATTTGCCAACAAAAACACACTCAGCCAAATACTATCACCCAAGGAATCTACCATCAGTTGAGGATATGATGTGCATGACTGCAAGAAACGAGGAAAGATAATCTCATAAGGACATCATGTCTTGGAAGAATGTGTCTTGTTTTGCTGGTGGGTATAGTTGGCCACTGCAGAAGACATCTGTCTTTGAGCAGAATCTGGACAGAGTATAACCACAGACATTGATTGTAGAGACCTGTATGTTAGCATGAAGACTATATAACCTGTACTGTGATTGTCTTTGACTCATTCCTAAGGCAATGTGTAGAAGCATACCACTCTCAGCAAACCTTGGTCACTGCTGGATGAACTTGGACGACTAACTGTAATGGAGAGGCCTGTACACGGTTCCCATGTGGATGACACCATCTAAAAAACCTTGTCTTATCCTGAGATTAAGCAGCATACCTACACGTAACAGTGCTTTACCTGATGGCAAAAATAATGAATAGATTTGTTTACCTCTAAGAAAATCCTGTAAATCTGTAAGGACCACAATGGTGATGCACAGCACCATGGACAGGATCTGTGCGGTGTGCCATGATCAACATGAAGGGGCTTGTCCGATGCTGCAGCAGCTATCGTTCCCAGAATCAGCAGGGACATCAGATTGCTATTACCTTTTCTATTAACATCAGAAGGGACATAAGATTATCACCTTTTCTACCACTTTATTGCTATCACTTTTTCTACTATTTCTCTGCTCTGTTCAACAAACTAATTAATTAGACTTGGGTGTCCATGCCTTTCTTCTTGAGATCCAAAAAACCCCAGTGCCTCCTCAGTGCAAAACAGGGGGACCTATAAACAGACTATACAAGTGAACCCCGACATTGCTAAGACCTCCCTGTCAGAAATATCAGTATTAAACCACCCATTTTTTCCCGAGTGAAACTAAATTTTTTTCCCCTTTAAATCAGATGCTAATTATTCTTTTCTGAGTAGACAAACTGTCATCTACTAATACTGTGAGTTTGCTATACAGCACAAATGAGCATTACTAAGTAAGAGTGAATTTTAAAAAATCACATTAAGGGAAAAACTCTGCATTTTTCAGGCACCACTAATAAGACTTTTGACGATGTTCTCTGTGATGTTGGCAGAATAGATCGGATTGATCATGAGCCAATTGCCAAGAAGGCCTCAGGCAAGAACAGAATCAAAAAGACACTTTAACCATGATAAGCTTCTATATGTAAATTAATGGGAAATAGGAATACACATGAACAAGCTGTAGATTATCCATAGATTTTTACTTTTTTTTTTTATTTTTTTCCCCTAAAGCTGTACACAGTTCTGTGGAAAGGTTTCTAGCTTTTACTCATGGTGGATTTCTTGTAGTTTGTTTCTTGTTACAGAGGAATTGCTTAAAATGTTAGCATGTAGAGCAAGCTTACTGAACATTTTCACCATGACAGAAAATTTGATGCCAATGTACTTGATTTAAAATTTCCACTTCTGTTCCAACTGTAATATTTCAGGGTTTGGAAACTATGGAAAAATGTAGGCTTGCTTCATAAATCACTCTGCCCATTTCAGGAATCATTATAAACTATCTCAAGAAAAATGGAGAGAGAAAGTGGTGATTTGGATCACTAATCCAGAAAACACTTTAGTTTAGTATGGTTTCTCTCTTTTTTTTCTTGGATTAATGACATTACAGTGCTGTGGTTGCACACAATGGATGACATGGAAAATGGCAATGAAATCCAAAGCTTCACTTAAAAAAATCAAATTGTATCATTTATAGTTTTGTTCTACTTTGGGGGCTTAGACATATGGCTAAGTTATGAAATACTATCTGATCTGCAGCACAGTTGCTGGTCATGGGTCTAAAAAGATCAGATATGTGCTAACTTAAGTTATAACCTCAGTTATCACTGAGGGATGATCTAGTTTGTGCTACTTTCTGTTTTCCCCTGTCTGGAGTATATATAGTCAGCACAGAGCAGGAGGCATATGGAATAAGTAAGTTGCCCTGGAGCAACAGCTTCATGCAGTGGAGCCCTCAGAAGTGCTTACATAAAAAGAGCAGACCTGTTCTTATTGCATATACAGAGTGAAACCTACCAATTTATGCCATAAAATAGCTGCTAGCGCTTTGCTCCCTAGCTGTTCTTACCGAGCCATGTATTTTGGAAGGAACGAGCTGGATTTCAATGTTTAATAAATTCGAGTCCATTACCACCAGCTCAATCCCATTACCTTCAAGCGCTGTGTTAAGACTTCTCTACGTGAGAGGTTACTCTGGAACAGCCGTTCTTCAGCTGCTTTTCCTGATTAACTCCATATGTGAAACCCTCGGCTTCCGGAATAAGAGAGAAAATTGGAATAAGACATTTTCTGGAATCAGAGAAATTGCAGATGAACTTAAGGCAGTTTAAATCAACACCTTACCTTATTCCAAATAGGTTTTCGTGAATAGGAATTATGAACCTTCATAGTTTGAAGGTAATGTAATTACAGTGAACTTGTGTGAAAAACAAGTTTCCTGTCTCATAAAACTGCTCAAGAATGTTTTGATTATGTTTGTTAATATTTTTCTCTATTGTAATTATTCTCTTTTCCCATAAAAAGAGAAAAAAAACCAACTAGAATATATAAAAGTAAAATGCTGACAGAACTTGTGCTAAATGGCTATGGCCCGTAAAATAAAATAGTTTTCAATTAATTGTTTCAACAATAAAATCCCATCTGTGTCAGAGGTTAATTGTAATACAGCAGAAGTTCATTGTCTGAGAAGAAAGAAACCTGTTGTCATGTTTATCTCTTACATTTAGTATTCAGAGCTAATGACTAGAAGATAAGATTTGGGTTTTTAGCATACATAACCAAATTACAGATGTTAAATGAGTTACAAAAGCTTTATTCCAGAACAGAACACTTATTCTAACTTCACCAAACATATATATAAAGTGCTTTATTCTGTATTAGACCACATATTCCAATTTTACTTACCCGGATGAAATTTTTGTAGGTCAAGTACTTGTCAAATACTGAACATAATGCTAAACACAAGAAATAGAACTTGTCCTCTCAAAACACGAGCTATGCTTTCTACCATCAGTTAATTCATATTCTTGTACAATCTCCTCAAGTAGAGTTGTGCTTCCCTCTTGGTATTGCTGACTAAATACACTATTCAGAATACTACCTTCCTGTGAGAATTTTATTTTATCAAAATGTACAGTTTGTGGTTACCAGAAATTCTCTGTATTAAAAAAGAGTCTTGAAAATGAGCCAAAGATGTTAAAAATGGACTTTGAAAAATGCGTGGGCAATGCTGACTGAGGGAAGAGAAACTACAGTAAACTGAACAGACTATGAAATGGGGATTCAGGATAGTTCCCAGAATGTTTTCTATTGATTTTCTGTTGATGTCCTGAATAGCTTTTGGGTCAAGCTCCCTGTATAGATGTCTCGTATATAAGTCAGTACTCTTGTGGCTCTAGTTTTGCGGATTTGCAAAACCATAGTTATCTCCCTCCCACTCCCAATTCTTACTGAAAAAGATGAAAATTGAAACTCAGGAAGTTTCTGATTTTGTCTTATATGTGAAAGCACTGGTCAAAATGTGTGTCTCTGCTATTCCAGAAGTTATTCACTTAAACCTTATATATTTTTAAAAAACAGTGCATATTGGTCTTTGGGGAGGAGAGGAGGAATTTCTCCCCTAACAGCCTGCTGCCTTTGGTTGAAGCATGACATATCTAGTCAATAGTTTGTGGGGACTCAGTTACCTTTTGTGAGGTAGCAGGAGCTGGGACTCTAAGTGAAATTTCTCACTATTACTTTGTACGACAGACATCCACGAGGCAAAATTTTTTATGTGGTCTTTTTTCTGTCATTTCAAGTATCATGTAGAATGGAATAATTCATATCAAGCCAAGTAATAGCTTAGGCAGCTAGCAATTCATAGATGAAGGCAGGATTATCTGGACAAGAGCAAAGAAGAGAGAGGGAAAAAAAAAAAGGAGTAGAAGGAAAGACAGAGAGCAGGGAGAAAGAAAGGAGGAAAAGAGAAGGGGAAGGTGAAGGAGAAGGAGAGGGGAAACGGAAGAGGAAGGGGAAGTGAGAAAAGACAACCAGTCAATGAGTGTCTTAAGAGAAGCAGCCAAAAAACATACAGTAGTCTTGACATCAAAAGTATGGAAAAACTGAGTTAGAATGAGAAAAAGAAAGAATGCAATGTTTATAGTCTTATCTATCCTTGATCTATTTTTACAGTCAGTTTAGCTGAGCTAGTGCTGACCACAGTTTAACTGTAATAACTGGCAATAACAAACCAAGGTCAGCAGACATTTGTCTGAGGTTAACACCAGACCAGTTCACCTAAACTGTTTGGGTCTGTTTGCTAAAACAATGCCATTTCAAGTGTGCATATAAATCTTGTCTGATATCTAACAGCAGATTTTCAGAGGAGTTCAAATATCATATGGGATCCTCAAGGAATTTTGGAGAAATGCTGAATGCCATGAAGCTTTGAAATCTAAACTATAAGCAGCAAAGCAGAAGACCCCTTTAAAAGAAAGGTATCTTTACATTGAAGAAAAAGGAATTGTGAAATTGTCATTAATTCATTACTCATATTTGACTCTATCTTTGAAATAGGTAGTAGCTAGAAGGGCGCAAGTAAAAAGTCATTTGCTTCTTTTCTGTCTGGTAATTTATAGAATCATAGAATGGTTTGGGTGGGAAGAAACCTTAGAGATCACCTAGTTCCACCCTCATGCCATGGGCAGGGACACTCTCCATTAGACCATGTTGCTCAAAGCCTCATCCAGCCTGGCCTTGAACACCTCCAGGGATGGGGCATCCACAGCTTCTCTGGGAAACCTGTTCCAGTGCCTCACCACCCTCAAAGGAAAGAATTTCTTCCTAATATCTAGTCTAAATCTGCCCTCTTCCAATTTAAATCCATGTCATTTTACATAGTAATTTCCTTTGTTCAAACTGTAACAAAACCCTACTGACACAGAGTACTAGCATTCTTAATACTTTTATGGAATTAGAAACATATATCCCAGGTACAAATAATTAGAGGATTAAGACTCAAATCTCTGATATTGATGAAACACGGGAATTACAGGAAAACATCACTAAAAGTCATTGAACATCTCTATGGAGAAGCCTGACAAATAGAGTGTAAAAAGCGTGCTGAAAATAGAAATTTCTAGGAATTGTATAGTAAATGTAACTTCATACTTCCCGAAATAATGAATGAAAATTCTAGACATCTGCAAATGCTTAGAAGTTGAAATGTGACTTAAAAGAGCACAACACTTATTTCCATTTTCTTATACAAAATAACGGTCATTTGTACAATTGTCAGTTTGATACCAAATAAGATTTTTAGAACGCATTTTCAGGCATTATTTGCATGCTCAATTTCATGTACAAGTGTAGGACAAAATTTGACTTTTTGCCACAGAGAAAGTAAAGAAAAATCTACTAAAGGCAATTGCAAAACACTTTCTTCAAAAGCACATTGTCTCCTGGCTATCTGCTCCTTGAAATTCTGAGGGGACCTGTGGGATTTGCTGTGGCAAAAGGTTATCCAGGAACCTTACGAAAGATACAAACATTTCTTAATTTTCCAGGCACTGCCTACAGGTACATAATTTTCTATGACAAGAAGTAAAGCTCCTCTATTTGTCATTGGATAAGGCAGTTATATTAAATCAGAATCTGTTTTCCCAAAGAACTCCTGAGAATCGTAGAAAGGAAAGCCTCTTCTTCATGGAAATGTACACAATAACATCTTTTTTTTAAGAATCTCTTTTGAAAATGGCACTTAAATGGCCTGAAATAACAAAAAATGTTTTTTCCCCCATCTCTGTATTTCATATAGTTACACAGAGAGTATGTGCACAGCTAGGGAACAATAGAACCTCATAATGTTACAACAGTAACATACAGTCAATATCATTATCCAGCTTAATAACGCTGGCACCTGTGATGGCAGTAGAAAAAAAAGAAAGCTATATCTGTATGCAGCAGAAACATTATGGCACCCATTGATTTCAGTGGGTAACTATTCAGGACTTAAATTGTCAAGGAACATTGCTTTGTTTTCTTTATAAAAAAAAAGATCACTTTAGTTTGAAAGAATAAAACTCACATTGGTTTTTATGTAGTTTTACTTGATGGCAACATTTCACACTCGTGTCTGAGGTCAGGCTCCATCTGTTGCAGTTCCTATATTGGAGTTGTGTCCGTAGGAAGCTACGGTGTTTTGCTCCTCATCGACCAAACTCCACATTTCCCCCAGCAAATTCTCCACCAGCAGAGAATGTAACTCATCAACCTTTTTGCAGGTGCAGAAATATCAGCCTTACATAAAACTTTGCATGCTGTACACTGCCTCCCTTGTGCAATTTTAAATTTCAAAGACAGTATAGTCTTTGAAACAAATGAACAAAAAAGTGGTGGAAGAAAACAAAGTCTGATAGTATGCTGCATATCTTTTCAAACAATTAAACTGCCATCTTAAAATGCAGCACACTAATTAAAGGTTTTGTGGAAGTCTAATTTGTCTCTTCCAAGGTTATATAAAGAAACAGTAAAAAAAAGTTAATTCAATGCTTCCAGTGAAATAATACAAATAATATTTTTAATTAGAAAAATTTATATAAAAAATAACTCCAGTTAATAGTAAGGAGTCCAAGGCCATAAGAAACATTTTGATGATCTGCAAGTGCTCAGGACTAATTGCGGCATCCTTTAGTGGCTGGAACCTGAAGGTCAATATTGTGTGATAACACATGCAAAAAAGATTTAATTTGCATGCAATCAGAGAACAGAGGCTGAAAATATTTTTTTCCATGCTGATTGATTTATTACATCCTAGAGAAAAAAAAACAGATTACTTTATATTTAATAATTGCTCATTCAGTTTATTAAAAAGGAAATAAGAGTTTCACATGTGGGTCCCATCATCTTAGATGAAAATCCAATTAAAAAAACCCTATGTCACTACTCTCTGAAGGGTCAATACAGCTTTTTTTTTGACAAGTTGATAGTTGTGTCCATTGTAAGGCAATATCAAGTTGTTAATTTAATTTTTTACAACTGAGAAAAAGTAGGACATCTTTTAAAATAATGTATCGCTATTATAATGTATAGGGTTTCTTTTTACCCTCTTATTATTATCTTAGTTTGTTTATTTTTAACCTTTTCCCAACTAGTAGCAACTACATTTTGAAATAAAACTGTATAGTTTGGGAGCATTCTCAGTGTGTAAATTAAAATGAGGCAAGAATTTTTTTACATCACAAGTATTATTGTTAATAAATAGACAAATTGAATTTGCAATATACCTGTAATATACATATTAGAGCAGACTATTCCTTAGCTATTTTTCAAAACATCTTTTTCTCATTTAATTCAGGAATATAAAGTCATATATAAAGCCTAGTTCATTAAATTTCATTCATGGGTAAAACTAGATTTCGTCCTTAAAAGGTTATTGGTGATCTTAGACTTTAAAAAGATCGTGTCAACTAAAATGTAACACTTGCAAGTGGAAATAATGTAAGTAATGTACATAAATACATAGATGTACACAACTCCTGACAAACATGACTGCATCAATCAGAAACCTGAACCACCCTTTATGTATTTTCCTAGGTATTTATTTAAGAAGTATTTCATCCAATTCACCATGTTAGGTATTTCTATGAAAACCAAGAAGCTAGACCAAAAAAAAAAGAAATCACTTGTTTGCACCCACGTGTGAAGAACTGATTTTTAATTTCAATAGGCAAACAAGCCAAAATAAAAACATTCCCCTTTACTCTCAACTGTGGGAAATTAACCACTTTTCTTCACAAATAAAATTATTTTTGCCCAAAGAAACAAGCCTTCACTTCACTGTCACTTCCCCTCGTGATTAAACAAATATAAATGAAGTGAAACAGTCAACTCCTTTAGATCTACAACAATATGTTTCTTTTCAGGTTTTCTGAGAAAAATATAAGTTCATATTCACAAAGCTGGCAGAAGAGGATGAAAAGTTATTTTATATTTTTTTTTTTATCAATTGCTTACTAGTAAGAGCACTCATATTCAATTCTTTTCTGCTCCTCTGAGTGTCCAAACTCCAGCTCTCTCTTCCCAAGAGGCCCAACAGGTTAAAAATACATTGGAAAACCATGAGACAAAGCCTCCTTCATCTCTCCTTTCTAGTCTGTTCTATCTTGTATAAATAATTCAATACTCATTATGGTTAGAAATAGAGACTACATGCCTCCTCTTTCCAAAGAAGATCAGACCGGACTCTCTCACTTTCTCATTACATTCCAGTGGCTATTTGAGCATTTTATCTGAAAGGCAGAAGATTCAGAAAGAGGGAAATGGGAGATTCACTGGCTGGCATATCCTATGTAAGAAACTGTCAGATTTAAAAATTAAGAAAACATAGTTCAAGACTTTATCCTGACAGAAAAAGAATTCCATCATATGTCTCCCACAGGCTTCACAGCATTCCCTGCTCTACATAAATACATTCTTTGTCTGAAGGTAGTGATTTCACAGATTACACATTAGAACCAAGTTATTTTAAAGTAAAGAATTCATTTATTTAGGGAAGTAATACAGAACCCATGGTAAGTACAAATGGGATAAAGTCCAAAATAAGTTATCCAAGAATCATTGAATCAGATTAGCCTCATATCTATAGCCTATAACATAACATAAATGGGGAAATAACAATATAGTTAATCTATCAGACATATGGTAAAACATCTGATGGACTACCTATGGGAATTAACAAGTCAGTGAACACAAGAGACGGTGAAAGAATTTTGCAGTGGATAATGAAGTGATGGAAAAACAGCTGGCAACTGACAGATCTGAGAAGGGAATAACAAAGCTGGGATCAGTTACTAACAGAGTTAGTCAAGGATTAGTCATTGTACAGATCTTGTTTAATATTTGCATTACATTACATTTCATGCCGGCACAAAAAGTGAAGGCTAGCTGATAGAATTTGTTAGTAACACAACGTGAAGCAGACCACAGCACAATACAGAAATAACTGGAGGAATATGGTGGTGGATAACACTAAAGCAAGGTGATACACTTAAGGAGGAACAAAAGAAAGTTCTGCTGGAGAGAGCTGGAAAAGAAGAAACATAATGTGATGTGGCTTGCTTATTGCTGACAACGATAATGTGACACATCCATCAAATAGCAAATGCAATTCCAAGATGTATGTGATGAGGTCCCCGGAATACCACAAGCCATATGAAATAAGACAAAAAGGTCTTGTCTTGTTTAATTTAGTAAAATTAACTTGAGAAATGATAAGACTGTTCTACATAACTAGATGGAGTGGTTAGGGGTAAACACAAGAGAAGAAGAAAAGCAATTGAAAATAAACAACAATGTTGACCTAATAAAAATATTTCTAGATGGGCCATAAATACATTTGGGTTGGAAATCAGAAGTTGTATTCATCAGAGCCAGAATATTCTGTAACAGCTTTCCAATAGGAGTAGCAAGGGCAATAAACCAAACTAGTTTTAAGATGAAGCATGTTTCAGAAATAAAAATGTTGTATATAAACAGCAGTTTCAGTTAATTCTTGCCAAAACACAGACAAGTATCCAATAAAACCTTGCCTAGTATTCTTGCCAAATTGCCCAGTGAATTGTAGGAGAGCAGAGAATTTTAGTATCTATGACTCTGAGATGACCCCTCCATAACATCTACTTTGGAACTGGGGATTTCAAAATCATTGAGAGCCTCAGTTTGAGAGGACTAACTGCTTTTCAAAATTCACAAGCAACCTGGTAGTTCAGGAGGCTCAGTGTTGCCTTTTCAGATTCCCCTTTGTTGTGATGTTTACACTGAGCTCCAGAAATTTTCTGTGTCACAGAAAAAAAAAAATAAATTGAATTTTCTATCATTCCGTTATAAGAATTAAGAGGACAAAGTATGTTGTCTGAAATGAAAAGTGAATGAAATATTCGGATAGTCTCTACAACCACAGCACACTATAGTCTTTATTTCCATACCACAGAAACACATTGTTATGCATGTTCGTCTTGAGAGAATTTATGACTTTCCAACAACAGGTTTTACTCGCTTACATTCATTGGGTTAACAAAAAATTATGACCAATTTTATATGACTAATTCAACGAAGGCAAAGCACTTGTACGATTCATATGCAAATCATCAATATACTGCTTCATTAAAAGGTGGTTTCTAAATTATGCTTATAATAAGACATATTAAATATGAATGTTAATATGCAAAACAAGGTTGAAAGCAAGCGGATCATCGTTATTAAAATGTGTTGCTCAACATTTTGTCACTTAGATCTAGAGGTGAACTATCAAGGTATGGTCTGATGATTTTTTGCGATTAGTGAATTTCAGTACCTTGAGTAAACTTGTTTTAGATTTCATTATACACAAGTAAGAGTCAACTCTTATGTAGTCTACTGCCACATTTCAGATGTGTGGTAGCTTTTTATTAAGTTGTTAAAAAAAAATCATGGGCAATTTTTTGACCTCTGTTTATAGTAAAAACATACTTTTTCAGTATGTTGGAGATGACAAAAAATGAGTATATTTCTTTCTGCTGTCATACAGTTTCCACCCTTCTCAAGCTGCAGCTAACAAGAAAATAACAAAAAAACCAACACATACATAATCTCTGAAGAGGATTGGGCATTGTTTATATTGTATTTGAAAAATCATAACCACAAATGACCCACTAAGAAAAAAAATTAGAGTAATAATCAACAACCAACTGCAAATGTCATGTAAAAATAAGATTACCAGTGTACTTTGATATGAATTTGGATTTTTATTTCAAACCAGAGAAAGGAACAATGATTGAAAAAGTCGAGTGAAAGAATAAGATTTCTTACAGTAAAACTTTATGGCTGTGCTATATACAGAGTTTCTGATGCATGAAGCCTAGGCATGTTCAAAAGCAAGATTTGATCCTAACACCTATATTCTAAATGAAGTGTTATATAAAGACCCAAATCCAGAAAGTATGAAAACTATCACACTTTACAGAAAGAGATAGGTACAAAATAGGAAACACAATATAGAAGCTAGATGACAAACCTTCATGTAAGATCAGCAGACATAACATATTAACTACTCACCTTTCAAAAATCAAACACACTTCAGGGAAAATAATGTCCCTATACAGGAGAGTCTGTTCAGTGTTTTAGTGTGTGGTGGGTTAACCTTGGCCAGCAGCCAGATGCCCACCCAGCCGCTTTCTCAGTCACCCTCCTGAGCAGGACTGGGGATCAAAAAAAGATGGAAAAGTTTGAGGACAGACAAAAAGATAGGAAATCACTTACCTGTTACCAACATGGGCAAAACAGGCTCAACTTCGTTCCTTCGTTCCTGATTCCTCTACCCAGTGCCCCTCATCTCGAGTGGCCCAGGGAGACAGGGAATGGGGTTTGCAGTCTGTCCATAACAGTTCCTCTGTGACACTCCTTCCTCCTGCCACTTTTCCCCTCCTCCAGCATCCTCTCCAAGGGCTGCAGTCCTTCAGGATAAAACAGCTCCAGTGTGCATCCTCCTCAGGCCATAGTTCCTTCACGTAATATCCGCCTGCTCAGGCACAGTCATAGGATGGCCTGGGTTGAAAAGGACCTTAAAGATCATCTAGTTCCAACTCAACTGCTGTGGGCAGGGTTGCCAACCACTGGAGCAGCCTGCCCAGGGCCCCATCCAGCCTGGCCTTGAACCCCTCCAGGGATGGGGCATCCACAACTTCTCTGGGCAACCTGTTCCAGTGCCTCACCACCCTCTGCATGAAAAATTTCCTCCTAATATCCAACCTAAATCTCGCCTCTCTTAGTTTGAAACCATTCCCCCTTGTCCTGTCACTGTCAACCCCTGTAAATAGTCACTCCCCCTCCTGTTTAGAGGCTTCCTTCAAGTACTGGAAGACCACAATGAGGTCTCCCTGGAGCCTTCTCTTCTCCAGGCTAAACACAGGCTGCAGGGTCCCCTCCACAGGCTGCAGGGAAATACCTGCTCCCCTGTGGTCTCTTCCAGCAGCCACAGAGGAATCTCCGCTCTACCACTTGGAGGACCTCCTCCCCCTCCTTTTTCTCTGACCCTGGTGCTCACAGGGAGTAATTATTTTGAAAGAAACTGTACTTATGTTGTGATAAAACACAAAATCAAGACCAAGAATTATTCTGTTTTCAGGACCTATTTTGTTAAGCCTGCAATCTATGACAACATACTTATAGAAAAATGAGCCCAATAAAACTTGAAATTTGAAATCTGAACAGGTCTAAAATGCTTATTGAGCCTATTAGGCGGATGAATCTGCCAGATGGTGTAGAAGACATTAATATACATTTAGAAAAAGCACCTTCATGTATGAATGTTAATTTTATATAAAACAGCCTGATGTGTATTTGTCTTCCTTCAGTTAAACTAATCAGTATGGAGAAACAACTGTATTATGGAAAGAGTTATCAATGCAATGACAAATAAAAGACAGTAATCTAAAAATTGCTGTGGAATTGAAATATTCTTCTCTTTCTGTGAATCAACAGCAACAAAAATGTTATTAGATGATTTATCATCTTTTCCTAGCAAAGCTTCATCGTTGTTTTCTGATGAGAATATATATGCCAGGGGTATGAATAATGTCATGAATCATAAAATAAATTGAGGTTGTTATTTACACTGAACAGAAACACAGGATTAAAAAAGACTAATCTTACATATATTCTGTGTTTGAAATTAACCATGTGCCAAGGTTACCCATTTTATATTCTTTCAAATTCAGGGGCCTCAATGGAGTGAAGAATATCAGGGGACTGTACAGCTCAATCCATGTCACATGAGACTGTGCACATATGATGTCAGCCAGTAATGAGGGGGAGAGGAGACAAAGTTCTCTTTCCACTGTGGGTCTTTTCTCCACTAAATCCTAATCTGAAAATGTTCAAAGTAAAGCCTCAGTGTCACATAGGCTTTGGGCTAACCTGCAGCACGGTGACAGGTGAACGTCATGTAACATAGAGAAAGTCCGCATAAAGCCGTGTGACACTGGAAAAGCTTGCAAGGTGAAGTCCTGACCATCCTTGGAAATGCTGGACTATTTCTCACCTACTGCTGCTTCGAGACCTCATTCCAGGACTCCAAACAAATCTGAGATTTCCTACTCTGCAGAGAAAACACTGTTGCAGTCTAAAACTCAGAAAAATACGAACCCAGGACTGTCCCTACTAAAGGCATGAGAAGGAGCACTTGGCTTTCCATGCCCCCTGGCCCCAGCCTCCCATAACCCTGGGAAGAAGAAGAACTGGGTTAAACGGTTTGATTGAAGTCAGCTAAGTGGACTGAAAAAAAGTCACCTCTCTTAGGCTTCTCCCATCTGTATGAATGAATGGGCATGCCAAGAATGAAAGCCTTCCTGAATACTTAGCATGTCATCAGCACCAATAGCCCTCATTTTTATAGCTGTTGAAGGGACAGTGGAAAGAATCTGAAGAACACCAGTTTCACCAAAGGATACCATCCCATTTATGTCATCTTCCTCTTTCTTCAAACCTGGTTGAGAAACAAAGGTTTCTATGTTCAGCATAACACTATAGCTATGGAAAATTAACCTACTCTAAAATAAAAGGTTACTATATGTATTAGTGTGAACACACACACACACAAAATGTATATTCTGATGATTTAAGGCATTTCACTTGAGGTGATTGCACTTCTCCAGATGATGCTGTTCTACAAGAAAATGGGTCATGAGTTTCTGTTTTACTGCCAGAGAAAACTCAAATGCTAATTTACTTCCAAATTTTGAATATAAGTACAAGTAACCTATTTTCTTATTATTTCTTTGGAGATTTAATTTGATGTGTTCATAAAAGGGTGCCAGCCATGCATCAAATCCTGATAGTTTTGCTTTTAATTCAGATTTTCATGTATTTTCCCATTTGACTTTAAGCATTACTTTTCTTGATAAGTCCTATGAAAATTATTAAAGTAACAGAACTAATGACTCTGAGAAAAGATTGTGTAATTTGGCCTTCTGAAAAATGTGGGATTTTGCTATAGTGCTTTTTTGGGGGGATAAACAAATCTGACTTCATTTACAGTTGCTAGCAAAATTTGGATGCATCTATGATGCAATGAACTCAGAGGACAGAAATCAATTTACTAAAAACATATCTCCTCCTTAGTTCATACAAGTGCAATAAAGTGCAATTTTTAGGAAAGTTAATTTTTTTTAAAACAAAGCAACGTACTGCAGCCCTCTGTCCCCATCTCCGTTCATTGACAATTTCTTCCACGCTCTGATACCTTACTTATAGGAATGGAATAGAAAAGCAAGAAAAGGTTAAAAGAAAAAGGGTACCTGCAACTGCACAGAAGGCAGAGTGGCAGCTGAGAAAGATTCTGTGGCATTACCTCCAAGCAGAGTAACATTCCTACTCTGCAATTAGTGTTATTGAATCTGACCTGAGCACTGCATGGAGCAGCATAAAACTTAAGCTCCACATCAAAATTATAGAGCAGAATAGCCTATAGGCTTAGCTTGAAACTAAATTTACCAGCTGTCAGCTTTGTTTAGCAAGTAGTGCATCCTAAAAGCTGGCTCTGGGTGATCTATACTGATTGACCCAGTAAGAAGGAAAGGCAGAATGTATGGCCTATATTTCAGAATTCCCTCAATTGTATATATTTCCAGAATGTGTAGGAAGACAGAATTCCACCTGACTGTTGCCTCAAGGGCCATATGCCTTGTACCACATGTTTGTAACAAGGTCACATGGCTGACAATAAAGACACAAGAAGCCCTGGGGTCCTTCCTAAAAAGTGAAAGACAACAAGGACACTAAGACACTTAGGCATTCGTAACTACTTTCATTTTTTCAAAATATTGTAAATTTTATTTTATTTCCTTACAATAGTCTTTTCCTTCTCTTCTCTTCCCTTCTCTTTTTTTTAAATCCCTATTATTTTGTTCCAAAACAGGACCACTTTTTCACAGAAATTATGACATTTGGCATATTATCACCCTTCAGAAGAAACTTGTTCCTCCTACCCATCCGTATCACGCATGCTTGGGTGTGTCCAGATGAGCTGACACATTGGAGGAAGTCAACAGCCACAGGCTGCCTCCAGCTCAGCCGAGCTCTCAAATGACTCGCTGTGTTTGTGTGGCATTTCTGATATCCATGCAGAGATCCTCTAAGCTGGCCCAGCCACTGTGAAGTAAACAACATCCAGCTTCTCTGCCCTCCCACCTCCACGCTGTGTCCAGCTACAGAACTATGTCCCTCTTTTTGGAGGTATGTTGGGGTTGTTTGTTGTTGGTTTTTTTTTTTTTTTTTTGGGGGGGGGGTGTCTTTTTTTGGTTTGTTTTTTTTTTAATTTTTTTTTGTTATGTAGGTGGAATTCCTTCCGTTGCCATTGTCACTGCTGTCTTTTCAGGCCTTATTTGTTTTACGAGAAGCGCTGTGGGTGTCAAGACGGCACTCTGGCTGTTCATATGGGCCGTATTTCTCTTGCAAATAACACACTGCTAATAAATACCAGGCTCAGAATTTCAAATACTGGAAAGAGAAATCAGCAAATCCTGCATGCAAAAGGCTAATGAACCTCACTGTACCAAGCCCTTGACTTCTGTTTGGTCTATGGTACATCTTCCACAAAACTATTCAGTGCTGAGATTAAGTTTCTACACAACATGGGATTCATCAGATCTCTAAAAAATTTGCTCCAACTTAATTACCTTTGGCCTTAAAAAAACTGTGCTTCTTTTTGTTCCCATATTTTAGTTTCAGCTGTCAGTCTTTGAATCTAGTCTTCTCTGAATGATGTGTTTTCTGACAGGTTAAGGAATGATCTTCAGTCAGAAATCTGATCCCCATGCAGGTATTTAATTGATCAGATGGCTTGATATTCAGATATGCTCAGTAGTCTGAAATTCCTTACTCCCAGTTTAAGGCATACAGGTCAGAATGTACAAACGTTTGCACATGCTGACTGTGCAAACAGGTAATTGAGGCTTTCCTGGGGAGGGGAGTGGGGAAGAATCCGTATACTCCCTTGGAAACTTCTTGTAACTACTGATTCCCCAAATGAACACAAAGAAATTAATCAATTATTTTTAAAATTATAATGCATTTTATCTATTTCTGTGACTGTCCTTTGTTTACACATTCAGACCAGACTAGGACACCTGCTAATCATGCTGGGACCTGATATTTAACCAATTATCTGTTGGTTCTCAAACCCTTACCACAATTGTTACTTACCAAAATATATTCTTGCATTTCATGTTCTTAAAGCTATGTTCTTCACAACAGGCACATTATCTTCCATTTGGGGCTTACAAAACATATACTTTTACCTCCATAGACAATCCAGACTGGTTTATATTATTCATTTACGCCATGCATTGTTAATTATTCCTTCAATATATGCATTGTCAAAATTTTTAGCAGGATTTTTTTTAAAATTTTTGGATAGACAATAAATCCCTGAGTAAACCTACCAGGAAATTTCTGCCAAGAGTAGTAAAAAAAAACCCTAGTGAAATACCGATTTATCAAAAAGTTTTTGAACTTACCCTTTTCCCCAGTGGTAGCTCCACCTGAGGAGGACTTGGAGGTGTTGGTTGATGAAAAGCTGAACATTACTGGGCAATGTGCACTTGCAGCCCAGAAAGCCAACCAGATCCTCAGCTGCATCATAAGTGTGACCAGCAGGTCAAGGGAGGTGATTCTCCCCCTCTACTCTGCTCTCGTGAGTCCCCACCTGGAGTACTGTGTCCAGCTCTGGGGCCCCCAACATAAGAAAGACATGGATCTGTTGGAGAGAGTCCAGAGGAGGGCCATGAAAATTATCATAAGGCTGGAGCACCTCCCATATGAGGACAGGCTGAAAGAGTTGGGGTTGTTCAGCCTGGAGAAGAGAAGGCTCCAGGGAGACTTTACAGCAGCCTTCCAGTACTTCAAGGGGGCCTGCAGGAAAGATGGGGAGGCACACTTTATCAGGGAGTGTAGTGATAGGCTGAGGGCGAATGGTTTTAAGCTGAAAGAGAGTGGATTTAGACTAGGTATTAGGAAGATATTTTTTACCGTGAGGGTGGTGAGGCACAGGAACAGGTTGCTCAGAGAAGCTGTGGATGCCCCATCCCTGGAGGTGTTCAAGGCCAGGCTGAATGAGGCTTTAAGCAACCCGGTCTAGTCTATGCCCATGGCAGGGGGGTTGGAGCTAGATGATCTTTAAGGTCCCTTACAACCCAAATCATTCTATGATTTGATGATTCTATGACTTCTCTGTAAAAATTACAGAATCCAGAATTAATAAATCCTACAAATGCACTTATTTGACCTAGTTTTACTTGCTCTACAACAAGAAAACAACACATACAAAAAAGCACATTGTAAGAAGTTCTCTTAAATAAAAATATATAGAAGAAGGCTTATATGCATTGTTAAAATACATTTCATATATACACTCAAGTTAAATCATTAATTCACTATTAAGCACTATTCAGCTATACTGTCAACTGCTGGGAAGCTCTAGGATATCTAGGGAGATTCATTCAGATATTGTTAATTTTGGGTTGGAATCATAATTTTACTGTAATTATACTTAGAGGTGCTACCGTAGTAAAGCTATAACAACAATACATAAATAGCAATCAGCTTCTGTGAAATTATATCTTTAAGTATAAGCTTCTTCTAAGCAAGGTAAACTGATGTTCCTAAAGAACCAGTGTTTTCCAACAGTGCTGACTATTTTTCTCTTGAAGGAGAAGACCATTTTGTTAGGAATATAAAAACCTTGAACACTAAAGTATTCTAAATTCTTTCCTTGCTTTTCACCACAACTGTTAATGTTTATTTTAAGTTAATTTAAATCTGTGACAGAAACAGAGCTAGTCCAATACATATAAGACAATTTAAACCGCCTTTTTACAAATATTCTTTATAAATATTTGCTTATTGATATAATTATGTTTTATTCTATCTCATCTTTATGTCATTGGAAAAATAATTATTTCATAATTCTGCTGGAAATCCTTGCAACTCTTTGTTTACTTCCTTATTTTACTTTTCAAACAAAGCTAGCACTACTGTAATGTTTATTAGGCTAGTACTAATAAAATTGGTTGAAGAGACACACAAACAGCTAGGAATACATTATGTCATTCCAGTCTCTCTAATTCAGACCCTAAAGTGAAACTAGGCAATGCTCCAGTGAAGCTATGTTAGCATACACTAGCTGTATCCTAAATTTCATGAAACAATAATATTTTCTCCCATAGAGGGAAGAGAGAAAGCTAACAAAATTAGACACTGATCAAAATGAATCACTGTTTTATTATTCAGTGAGGTAAAACAGCTGTTAAGCCAGTTCAAAGGGCCAGGTAACCCATGTTTACTATGCTTTTTCTACATCCGAAATAGCTTTGCTTCTTTGCCTCTCACAAAATAAGAGAATAAGAATAAATAAATAAAATAAACAAGAATTAAAATAAATAATAAAAAATAAGAACAAAGAAAGAAAATAAGAAGAAATAAACTATTATCAAAGTCTACCACATAAGAAGAAATAAACTATTATCTAAGTCCACCACTTTCAGAGGATCAGCAATATTTTGGATGGTACCTTTTATCGTATCATAGAATCATAGAATAGTTTGAGTTGGAAGGGACCATGGAGGTCATCTAGTCCAAACTCCCTGCAGTAAGCAGAGACATCTTCCACTAGATCAGGTTGCCCAGAGCCCCATCCATCCCTTGAATGTTTTCAGGGACAGGGCATCTACCACCTCACTGGGCAACCTGTTCCAGTGTTTCACCACCCTAAGCGTAAAATAATAGAAAGCGTAAAATAAGCTTATATCTAGTTTATTTTTTCTTATATCTAGTATTGTCCTGTGGGTATGTGCCTGATTTCCAACGTGAGGGGTGGAAGGTAGAGTTTGCACCTTGCAGACCTGTGGGTCTGGAGGGAAGGACCTGCTAGACGTTATTGGGAGCTCGGAAAAAGTGTGAGCCAAATAGAAGGTGCAAAGTCAGAGGGATTAGGTGCTTTTGGAAAGGCTGTGAGGAATGTATGGGCACTAGAGGCTGTCTGAACAGGAAGATACCAGGAACTCTGAGTGCATTAAACGTCTGTCTCAGGTTAATAACTCGACCTCCTTCTTTTGATGCAGCCCAAGATACGGTTGGCTTTCTGGGCTGCAAGCACACATTGCTGGCTCATGCCCAACTTCTCATCCACCAGGACACCCAGGTCTTTCTCTGCAGGGCTGCTCTCAATCTCTTCATCCCCCAGCCTGTATCCACACTGGGGGTTACCCCGACCCATGTGTAGGACCATGCATTTGGCCTTGTTGAACCTCATGAGGTTTTTGCAAGCCCCCTTCTCCAGCTTGTCAAGGTCCCTCTAGGGGGCATCCCGTCCCTCAGGGGTGTCAACCTCACCACTCAGCTCGGTGCCATCTGCAAACTTACTGAGGGTGCACTCAATCCCATCTTCTATGTCATTGATGGTGATTAAATGATGATTAAACAGCACTGGCCCCAGAACAGACCCCTGAGGGACACCACTTGTCACTGATCTCCATCTGGACATTGAGCCATCGACCACTACCCTCTGGAAGCAACCATCCAACCAGTTTTTTGTCCATGAAACAGTCCACCCATCAAATACATGTCTCTCCAGTTTGGAGAGAAGGATGTTGTGGGAGACCATGTCAAAGGCCTTGGAGAAGTCCAGATAGATAATGTCTGTGGGTCTTCCCTTGTCCACTGATGTGGTCACTCTGTCATAGAAGGGCACTAAGTTGGTGAGGCAGGACTTGCCCTTGGTGAAGCTGTGCTTGCTGTCTCGAGTTACCTCCCTGTCCTCCGGGTGCCTCAGCATGGCTTTCAGGAGGACCTGTTCCATGATCTTCCCAGGCATGGGGGTGAGGCTGACAGGATGGTAGCTCCCAGGGTCCTCCTTTCTACCCTTTTTAAAAATGGATGTCATATTAGCCATTTTCCAATCAGCAGGGACTTTGCCTGACTGCCATGGTTTTTCAAATATCATGGAGAGTGGCTTGGCGACTACATCAGCCAGTTCTCTCAGGACTCTCAGATGCATCTATACATCTCTTGGAAAAGCTAAAAAAAAAAAAAAAAAAAAAAAAAAAAAAAAAAAAAAAAGGAAAGAAAGCAAGCTCCGAAGATAGGGAGAGTTTATCATTGTCATTAATCAGAAAAGAAACAAGACAAAGCTTGGAAAGTCTGAAAACCCTACCTGTAATCTCCACCGAGGATCTAAATGACATTCTTGCAACTGGTACAGGGAAAAACAACTCATGCTGAACTAAAGCTGATGATACCAATAAAGAGGAATCATTTTGAGAATCATGTAATCAGTAGAAAAAACCCTCCTAAGTGCCAGGGGGACCATCAAGAGACTATAAGCAGTTGGGAAAGATATAAAACTTATGAAAAGAGACAGTCAAGAAAATATAAACTGTCAGAAAAGAAACACAGAAAAGAATGAAGCATGACACATTTGTGAAGTGATGCAATGCACAAATTAAAGTGAAAGATTGATATGATAGAGACCTAAAGAAAGTACAGTAAGCTTACAGTTCATAAGTCTTGAATGAAAAAGCTAAAAAACACACTGAATATAGAAAACAATGTTTCATATATCAGTCATAGAATTCATTAGTTCAGAGGAAGACAATGATTATGTTTTGATCTCTTGCTGAGGAAGTGTCACAAACAAAACAGGTATGAATTTCTAAACAAGTAAAGTAAGATTCATCTCACCTAATATAAGATTCTAATAGCTAGTGGTGCTAGTTTACATTCATTATTTTAAGGCCTACTTACAGTCAATGGATAGAGGTGAGCATTGCAAGGAAGTGATGAACTCATCCCATCCATAACTAGGTAATTAAGAGGGTTTCTGCTGCTTGTTCTTGGAAGAAGCCCTCCACTCTGCTTCCTCATGGCCATAAAGATTGTCTAGACAACTATTGAAAATGTACTCTTACTTGGCTAACAGTAGGTGAGATGAGACTAACTCCTTTCCAAATCTGTTACTTTCAAGAAATTTAGATCAGCTGTCCCAGGTATGACATTTTAGAAATCAGACAATTAGTCTACCAGAAAGAGAGGATGAAACTTCATGGACAGAGCTACAAATCAGAAACACATTTGAAATTGAACTGAGTGTTAAGCAGATACTGCTATTGGTAAGGCATCATGCTCCCAGTTATATTGTTTTTAATTTACAAGGACGCATTACACAAGAATTCCCAGTTTAACCTGTCCTATATTTTGTCCAATTCAGAATGGAAGAGTTGAATATCAGGTGAAGGTTTCTAAAACAAAAAGTAACTAGTTATCCTAAACATAAAGTTTTTCAAAAGAAGAGGAAAAATAAAAAAAAGAACATTTTAATTTTATTACATGCCTGCAGGAATTGTGCCGATATCTCCATGCAAATCCATTTAATCTTCAAATAAAGATTTATTTTTGTTATATTTACATACATGTATTATCTTCTAGGTGATCAAAAACAAAAATATAATTTGAAGTTCCCTATGGTTAATTATACATGCTACTATTTGCCTAGATGTTTATTCAGTTATAATCAAGGATATTTCACTGACTTTTAAAGGATATTTTTTAAAAACTCATAGACTACACATATTTAACACTAAATTTGGCATTAAATATGTGTAATTTATAGCTATTTTTACTTCATCTGTTGCATAGCTGTCCTCAGCTCATACAAAATGACTTTGTTTATGGAATGCAAAAATGGTGCAAGAGGTCCTCTGCCTTCCTGTATCACAGATATTCCCATAGTACTGATTTTATTTTCTTTCAACCTAGCATGTAGCTCTAGAGTTGTGGAAGGAACGAGCAGCATAAAGAAATGTGACCAAGGGGTTTACTATTCTTAAATACACTAAATAAATACCACAAAGAGGACAATATGGGAAATGAAGTATGAATATGTACTTACAAATCCTATGTACTTACAAATCCTGTAGATTTTAACACAACTCTAGCACACCTCCAAAAAGAACTCACTTCAAAGTGTGTGACATATAGAATATAAAATATGGTCATATGAGAAAATGCTTTTACTGGAGTCTCTCTTAAGACACCTCATATAGCTTAACTTCCTTTCAAGCCTATGCAGATAAAAACTGGATATTACAGCTTCACGAGTTGTGTATATCTGTTTGTGTACATACACACATATGCACAGCCACAAACATCGTAAAAATCTTTATTAGCTCCCAAATCTTTACATAAATGTTCAACTAATATATAAGCCAGTTTTATTTTACCCATGTGGCTATGACTAAGCTTGACTCATACCAATGACAAATGTTACCATAACAACTAACACACTCTGAAATGGGAAAACGATAGAGAACCTATTAAAAAAAGACAAAAGTTTACCCAGTCCAGTAACTTAATAAACAATCTGAGCACATGAAATGTTCATGTGCTTTGTATAATTGATTGAATCCTGACTTTGCAACTGTTGTCCACCTAGCAGAAACAGCATACAAGAGTCCTCAAGCCAATTAACAGTGATATTTAAGTAGTCAGAGTGCTTTTTTCATTACTGTCTGGACATCATTTAGTCTTTCTCACGTTACAACATATTCTGGGCTAAAATAGGGCAGATGTTGAAATTCAAATAATGGAGCACGCTGACTAGTCTTTTTCAAGTCTTTTAGACCTACCAGATAGTTCTTAAAACAAAAGGAAACAAAACAAAAACACATCTAACCTGAATTAGGCGGTGGTTTGGAGGGGGAAATAAGAGTCATGATAGCATTTCTGCACATGAAAAGATTCCTGTGCTTACAGCAGCAGACTTTTCAAGCTGTCAGTCTAAGTCAAACAGATGCTGTACCAGAGCTTGCTCTTGGTGCAGCTCTTGAGGATTCCAGTGCCTTGTTCCTCCAGATGAGACGAGAATGCAATGCATTGTCTTTTCATGTCACTGCCTTTGCTTTCTTCTCTCTCAAGGACTGGGAAAAGGCTAGCACACACCTAGATGCAATCAGCTCCAGTACAGACCACAGCACTCGCTTAGATCCAGAAACATAGCCTACACCAGTAGTTCAAGTAAAGCCATAAGGACCCTGCTACCTCCTGTCAGTTTTCCAAGCAGAGCAAGACCTCACGCACTTGGGAATGTTGTGTGCATTGGGAAAGAAAGTAGATCACTGGTGAGCCACTAAGAACTTTTCATGTGTATTTATGAATAAGCTGGGATGTTTCTGAAGAATCCAGGTTGTCCTTCCATATCTGGAGGAAAAAGGGGCTATAATACCAAGTCCTCATTTTGCAAAAGGAGGCACCATGGACATTGCATATATTTTATATTCAGATATTTTTGGTGAAAATATTTCTGTAAAAGTAAAGGCTGCCTGACATTTCCTCCATTAATCCTTTCTTAGTCTTTCTCTGTCTTCTATCCGAATATCAAGAGCTGGTATCAGTTCAAGGAAAATTTTGCGAACATGAGAAGGGGGAGTTGAAACAGTTCAGACTGTATGAAATTACAATTATTGAACAAAACACTTTCATCATCACATATTTCACTGCCACTTTTTCTAACAGATCTAGCACAGAAGTAGCTGGTGCTAGGAAGCAGAAATCTGGCAGAGATGTGCTGCTTAGAGGGGTGCTTTTCAGCATGCCAGTGAAGAAGCTTTGATTTAGCCAGAAAGGACTTTTAAAATAGAAACTGGCATATGCAAAATAGATTTTAAAACAGAATTCTTTATAATAACTATTTCTCTTTGATATCAAAGTGAGGATTTGGCCCAACAAATGTCAGATGCAGCAGGAGCTTATACGTGAGAAGTGTCAAACTGACTGTTGTATGAAACCATACACAGAAAGCGTCTTTCTTAAATCTCCCAATCTATTTCATAATTTTACTGTCATATGTAAATAGCAGAAGATAACATTGATTAATATTTTAAGATCTTAACGTACTAGAAGAATAAGCTACAGTTAAAATTATTTTTTCATGCTAAAGATGTCTACATGAATGAAGTCACAGTAAAACATCCTCATTTACAGTTTTTAACATATTTCTAAAATACCTACAGCAGACTTTCTTTTAAATAATAGATTAATTATTCCAGTCTCAAATAGCAGAAAGCTTTTTCTGAAGCACAATAAATCTCCAGTACTGACTCCAGTTTGAATGTTACCAGCAGCTGTTATGTCCCCAGATCCTTTTTTCTCACCATCTACAGCTATGAATTCCTTACCATTGCACAACAAGCAGTATATATATTGCCTGAGAATTTTGAGAGGAAAAAGGAAGGTGAGTTCAACAACAAAATGTAGCTTATAATTTAATCATAGAATGGTTGAGATTGTAAGGGACCTCTGGAGGTCATCTTGTCCACCCCACATGCTGAAGCAGGATCATTTAAAGCAGGGTGCCCAGGACCATGTCCAGACAGCTTTTGAATATCTCCAAGGACAGAGATTTCCACTCCTCCAGGCAACATGTGCCAGTGCTCGGTTACCCTCACAGAAAAAAAGTTTAGTATATTAAATACACTTTTACTTTGAAAGGGGAGGAGGCTTACTTCTTTATGTTGAAGACTCCCTTCCTCTGGGAGGGTTAAAGGATTGGTTGCTTTTGGAAAGAGATCAAGGGCAATCTCTAGTTACAGAGACTGACTCACCTGATGACACTTTAAAATAGACTTTTTAACAATTGTTTACTGAATTTCTTTGGGATTTATTTTAGTGGTAGAATGAACTCACTTGGTTTTAGTACACTTATAATGAATATGGGATTTCCATTATAGTTCATCTGGAATTTAATGTATCATTATTTTACTTCCACCAATAATTATATAATACTAAACTGAATTAACATACTCAATGTATCATTGGTATTAGAACCGCGAAGAGACCTCTTCAAGGAAGCTATAAAGAACCCCAAATTTCCTGCCTTGTTCTGTCTGTATTCTGCTGTTCTTACAAGCATTCTCAAACAGTAGCTCATATTTACTCAAACACTGTTCTTTGTGTGCCTTATAGTAGTACGTAAGCTAAAGCCATAAATGAATGCTGTGCTCAGCCATTCCAGGGATGGTGACCATTGAAACACCTCCATTAGATAAGAAGTTCTTCTGTTCCCCATACTTCATGCTAAAGAAATGCAAAACAGACATACCCTACTGGTTGTTTTAATCATGTCTCAAACAATGACATGCTTTTTCAGTCTTCATTATAATGTGCGCAATGCAGTCTTCATAAAAGGACATGATATAAATTTTCTAATGAAATGTATATAACTCAGAAACATCTCATTATTCACAGCATCACATCGACTGGAAGCCCATGGTGAAATTCCTAGGCATTTCAGTGGGTCCACATCCTTAGTGAATTACTGGATGATGGACCCTAACAGATTTATTTTGTATGCAACATAGTTATTTACACACCCATGTTTTGTAAAACAAAATATATGTTCAAAATAATACCTGGCAGATATTAAGTCAACTTCTAGTACTGAAAGGTCTTGAAAATGGAATTTTTTTCAGTTGGTACTGAAATTCTACTTTCAAATGCAGGTCTCATTTATGTATGCAGATATACACAGACAGATCTTAGCATGGAATAAAAAAATTCTTGCTCTGTGCTATGTGTATGAGACCATAAATATTGGTTTTGAGACAAGTGATTTTCAATTATTAACATATCATCCTTCTAGTACATACATGATAGTCTTCTCTTTAAGGTCAGTTTCATTCCTATGGACTTTGAAATGAGCTTATGTCAAACACAGACTGCATTGTATTTAATTCTAGCTGACACCAAGTATTATTATGATGCTAATCATGCTTATTAGGGTTGCAACTAAGGATCAACACAGTGTGGAGCCCCAAAATGTTAGGCCCTTTGTTGGGATAAATACACAGGTTTTTGTCTCAAAGGGCTCTGAGCTAAAACAATTCAAACATGGGAAGGCAGAAGAAGAAAAGTAGACAGAATAAATTATCTCATGGGTGGCAACAATGTTTTAAGTCACATTTTTAATAGGGTGAAGGTTACTTAGAGCTACTTGAAGCTAAACTGAAGGAGGAGGAAAAAGGAAATGAGCAGAAGTTAGAGCAATGAAAAGGGGTAAAAGGGCAAATGTGGAAAAGAAATTCTGAATGACATTGAAGATTAGAGCAAACAGCCAAACCAGTGCAGATGAAAGTCTAGTCAAAACTATACAGGGCTTTGAATTAATAAAAGTCCAAGCTTTGTTTGCTTCTGCAGCTGTTATTAATAATGTTTCTTACTGACCTTCTCAGCTACCCATCAAGATGAGTGATAATACACTATTTTTCTGTCTTAAAGCCTGGACAATTTTCAAGTTTCATCTTTATTTATCATCTTTTCTCCAAACAATGATTAGATGTCTGTGCTTTGATTTAGTTTAAAGGTGTCATGAATTCCAATATAGAAGGGTATTGATAAATTAGAGGGAGATGCCTATAGCTACATTGTACTACATGGTACATTTTCATTAGCAGTAATGACCTTTCACAGATGAATAATCAAAAATTTACCAGGTAAGCATTACATGAGTTATTGTCTTAATTAACTTCCGCCCAAATACAGAATGTATTCGTTCTTTTGGGTAATCAAATATGTAATTAATTTTGCAATAGATTAAGTTTTCAGTTGTGGAAAAATTATCACAGCCTTGTTTGTTACATCCTTGAATTCTGTGTATTGTGTTGGGAACAAGCCTTCACTTGAATAAGGTGAATGTTTTTTAAAAGAATTAACTTGCACTTTTAAAAAAATTGTTACTACTTTTATTACCTTTTTTCTTCTTAAAATACAAGAAACTAGATAGTATCTGGACAAACAGCAATGTTTGAAATACCACTAGCTGAAATAAACACATCTTTGTCAGAAGGAAAAAATATATTGCATGGAATACATACAACATCTGAGAGCAACTGGTCAACAGAGGATAGCAACTGGTTGTTGTTTTTTTTTTTTCCCAGGCAGCAGACTTAGGATGTAATTCAGTTCACACTTACACAAATAGGATCCTTTAGAACCCATGGTAGATGTTGATACTGGAGTGCAGAAGGTCCTGGATTCTGGTAGAGTATTTTGAAGGATTGCTCTGTATTCATTGCAGGACAAACAGCCCTTGCTGTAAAATCAGCCTCTTAGCTGAGAAAGATCAAAAGCATGCTCCCTCTAGTCCAAAATGTGCTTTGTTGCTCTTGTGGGATGTTTTAAAAGAGTATTTCCTTTAAATTGCTTCACTATTTATTTACACATTCACTGGTAATACTAAGAGTTTATCCCTTTCTTAACACAGTGTGTAATTGTTTCAAGCCTCCCCAAGCCCTTCAGATTCAATCACTGGTTTCAAATAGTGTGTAAATATTTTCCAGCTTCTTCAGAAAATAATATCGTGCTCTGTCAGAAGTTTTAGAAGAGGACTATTAAAGAATATATACAGAAGCGAGAGAGAGCAGTCATTTCCTCAGAATGAAATTGGGTCTGAAAGTTTTCAATGAAAGTATTTATATAAACTGTGTTATGCTGGGAATTTTTTCAAATTCCTATAAATTACTATATACCATAGGGTAGCGAGTTTCTAAAATAACGCTTCAGCAGCACCTTCTGTGTAGCTGCCAGATAAACACTCAAACCTCTATGGCTCTCTGTTCCCAAGGACTCTGATGGCAGAGAACAGTATGAATGGGAGCTTTGCTGCAGGAGGCTGACTGGGTGCCACTGGGGATCCGGGAAGGAATATGGGAGGAAAAAACTTTGCCTGTATATTAGTTCTTTGTATAGACCACCGAAATAAATTGAAACACTAATAAATATGTACAGTGAACAGCCACCAAACAGGTAAGTAGGTTGAACCAAAATATATTTTTTTAATGCGACTTCATTTGTCTGCTGTTTTCTTAGGAGGGCACTGCAGCATCATGGGATGCATTTTGGTTTGATTCATGAGAAACTGAATCAGGCAATGGGTCTATTTTGTTACAGTAGCCTGTGTTTCTACTGCATTTTTTATTTCTGTATACCAAAAAATATATTACTAGACTGATTTCTCAAAAATGTATTCCAGACTTCTGTGTATCATTTAGTGACTTAACTTATCCTGTTTCAGTACACAACATGCAGAATAAGTTTAGGCTTTTTTGTGATTTTGAGTTCCTTGTTTGTTAATAATACCCCACAAAAACTGTCCTGTTTTCACTGTATTCAACCTTTGCGCTCATTAGTGTTCCCTTACATCTTAAATGAGAGCTAGAGAAGAAGTTTGAAGACACACTCAAAAAGTTATGAGGAAAATTAAAGCTAATACTTGAGTTTGAATGTGTGAAAACTGAAAAAATTCAATTTAACAAATTCCAAGAAGAGCCTATTGAAAGTTAGTTCTGAGAAATTTTGAGACCTTAGAAAGGTTTTCCTGTTACAGATCAAAATGAAAAGAAAAAAAAGGGAAAACAACAAGAAAAAAAAAAAAAAAAGGTAAATTCATTGCAAATATTTAATTTCTCTACCTGTGAGTGTTACATGAGGCTAGTTTAAAATTTTAGCCAGAATTTAAAAGTTTCATTTTGACATGAGAATCTTAAAATTTTTATTTAAATAAGAAATCTTAAAAATGTAACCTAGCTGGATCATTTAAATATTTAAATAATTATTTGGTTTTTTAAAAAAATTTCTAGATCAGTTCATCCAAACCAACTTTTCTTTCCTTTTGGCCAATATATTACTAAACTTCTCAAAACTTACAAGTCTGGTGATAAGCAGCAGCCTTCCCTGTGACACAGCCTCAAGATGAATATGCCAAGTACAAATGAAAATAAGCGCCTTTTCTCACTGTTTGAAGCGAGAAATATGACATCAAAATTTTCTTTATATAAGAACAGAAGGACAAATCTTACTTTCTACCAAGCACCATTACTTCTGAAATATTTACACCAGTCCACTACTCACTGATCTTATTTCTTCTACTGCAGCCCCATTCTTTGTAATGTGCACTTCATCCAATCTGACAATCAAACTTCTCTCCAAGGGATAGCAGGGAATTAACTTTCTAACTGAGCAAGGGCACACATTCTGACCTGTAAGGAAACTAATATAAGTGTTACTTAGGGGATGTGTCATAAAAATCCTCCCAAAAAAATGTAGGTAATTTTCCTGTGGACTGCTATCAGAGGAAGACGATCAGCACTATCTTGTCAAGTAATGGAATATGCTGCAAGATGTACAGATTCACACAAAAAGATCAGTCAATGTTCCTATCACCCACTGTCTAAACACTCACAACTAGAATTTTTATGTCTGTCATCATAGATTCGACTGTTTTCTAGAATGAACATTATATTTTAAAAACACTGGGCTATGCAAAACATTTCTTTTGGTATTTTAATGCACATGGTACACATCTCTCAATGCCTAAAAGTAGAGTATTATGTTATAGTTATTTTCATCTTTCTCTTCTCTCTCCAGAGAAAAATTAGCCGTGTCTAACCCTGAAGAAGCAGGCAAACATAATTTGCGGCCTAATTCTGCATATACATCGTCTCTAAATAATTTGGCTCTCTTACATTTTCTAATGTGGTCACAATACTCAAGGCCATTTGGTGGGGGATCAGTATGCCTGCTGCCATTTTGTACAAGTTTAATTTCACACTTGTCTGTTAGAGAGGACCACACCCTGCAAGCCTCACACCATTCAGACTCTCATGGAAACATACCAGTTTATTCTCCAAAAACCTGCCAGAATTCATGGTTCGGCTGGGTCCCTCACTGGTAGTATGAACATGGAAGAACAGTCTTATGGAACAATGGGATGGAAAATACGTGTCTCTCAAGAAGGGATCTCTCACATTCAGAAGCCTGTAGGCTCCTTTCATAAAACGAGGTACCTGAAAAGGAGAGCGTTACTCAAAAGGAGAAAGACATGGGCTGTGCGTTTTCCTCTGATAATTATCTTTGATCAAATATTTTTTCTAAGGTCAGAATCACATATTTTCAGCCTTTTTCCAGTGTGCATTCAGCAGTTATACATGACTCTAGACCTCAGTGTAAATATTATTTAGAATAAGACCCACACACTACCCACACTTGAGACTCAATGTCCCAAATATCAAAGCAGCAAATACACTAGCTCAGGGTAACCGTGAGTTAAGTAGACAGAAAGGAAAAACACATCAGTACCAAGGCCTCGTGACTGAGCTTGCCATCCTTGTCCTTTGCATGTACCCATGAATGCAAAAATGTACGCCAGAGACTTCAGCTGAGAAGCAGCTTAGGAAGCTGTTTACTTCTCAGCTGTTAGTAACTTCCTCTTAAGTGAGACTCAGTCAGTAGTAGGCTGTGTTAACGGTACTGCTCTGACCAGCTCCAGCACAAACCAGCTGCAGAGCCTTTTGGAGGAGTGTTCAGCTTCAGCCCAAAGGAAGCTGCTGCTCTTAGTTTGTGATCCGTCTGTGGAGGCCAGTGTCTGTGTGAGCCTCCTCTGACTTTCTCCACTCATGGTTTGTTCCACAAAGGCAAGGAGGGAGTATACAACACTGCACAGACCCTGCCACCATGTGCTGGGCACCTCTGAGGAAGCAGCAGCTGCTGGTGCCTGCTGAATCCCCGCGGGGACAGGTGCCTGGTCACAAGAGTGCTCCTCCTCTGAAGCAGCTTGGGCTGGAACAAGAAAGGGGTGATTTATACCAGTACAGAGTGAGGAAAGGTACTCATGCAAGTAGAAACCATGTCAATTACCCAGCGCCAGCTAGCAGCTGAGGGGCAGCAAGAATCCCTCTGAGCTCTAAGTGACTGTTTCAAAGCAAAGTCAAGCATGTTGTCTCAAACTACCTCCAGTGACGGTTTGAACTAATGTTTAATTTTTCCATGAAATGGACTGTAAGTGCTCACAGAGTCAAGAAAAGTCAAGAAACAGCTGAGAAGCAGTTCAAGAAGCTGTTCAAGCCATTCATTCTCTGTGCCTCTCAGCAGCTAGTTACCATCTGCTGGTTCAGAGGCAGAGTGTGAGCGTTACCCACATAAATGAACTTAATATGGGTAAACATGTCAAGTCTATGACAAGTCTGGGATTAAGTTAATTATATAAGCACTGGAGATCAAGCCAAAGTTTCACTGGAAAATTCCAGTTCACTCAACCCGTAATATTCTGCCTGAAATAATTTACATTCAGGAACCTTTCACAAAAATCCAGGTGAATGAGATCTCCTACAGAGCACAGTCTAGTAAGGTCTAGAGAAATTAATATTTAACTAAAGTTTTTAACAGCGTAGAAGAAGTTGGCATATCAAGCTCCCCAGACTTTTTTTTTTTTTTAGACTGTTATATCTGTCCAATTCAGGCCAAAGCAAATTCCAAAAAGCAAATAAATTCCAGAAGGCAAACCAAAATGTATTGCCACAAAATTTTCTAAGAACCAAACAATAACTTTGTGTAAGTGCTCTGTAGAACTGTAAATGAAGCCCTTTAACATAAATTAAATAACCTTCTGTGGTGGGTTGACTCTGGCTGGTTGCCAGATGCCCACCAACCTATTCTCTCTACCTGTTCTCAACAGGACAGGGAAAGAAATTAAGATGGAAAATCTCATGGGTTCAGATAAAGACAAGGAGATCATTTACCACCAACCACGGTCATGGGCAAAACAGACTTGACTTGGGTAAAAAACGATTTAATTTCTTGCCAATGAGAAATTCTTTGATAGTGAACAACAAAAACTAAAGTATCTTTCCTCCAACCCCCAGCCCCCCCCCATCCATCTTTCAAGGCTCAACTTCATTCCTTCACTTCCAGCTCCGCTAACTCTACCCGGAGGGGGGATGGGGAATGGGGTCAGTCTCAGTCCGTAACAGTTCCCTGCTGCTCCTTCCTCCTCACACTTTTCCCGTTCTCTAGCATGAGCTGCAGTCCTTCAGGAAAAACCTTCTCCAGCACGGGCTCTCAACAGGCTTCAGTCCCTGCAGGAAATATTCACCTGCTCCCATGTGGGGTCTGCCACAGGCTGCAGTGTAGATATCCACTCCGCTGCGGTGTATCCATGGGCTACAGGGGAATCTCTGCTGCGGTGCCTGAAGCATCTCCTTTCTCTATTTTTTCCTCCAGCCTTGGTTTTCTCAGAGCTGTTTCTTACTTTTTTTTTTTTTTTTTTTTTTTTTTTTTTGCCTGCTTCTCATTTCCTTTGCAGCATTTTGCTCTTTCTTATATACATTTTACCCGAGTCCCAGCTGTGCCCTGCAGTGGGTCCTGGCTGGAACTGGCTCTGTCTGGCACACCCCATACATCATCACAGGTATTAATGGTTTCACACCTACTCTTCACTCCTTGCTAAAATGTAATGAGCATTCAAGTGCACCATCCAAAACAGACAGTTTAAAGAGAACTACTGGGTAGCTCCACCCAGAAAATCCCCAAATGATTGTTAGGTTAAGGTACTTTCATGGCCTCATGGAGTTAATTTTCCACTGTGAGACAGAAGAAGGGACCAAGTCTTGGACTGCCCTATGTTTGATATGAACCACCAATAAAATACCATAGTAGGAACATACACAGAAGGCCATCTTCTCCAGTGGTTGTGTCTTTATAAAGGATGTTCTCTTTAAGCCTGCATAGCATAATCTGTGTAATTCTGCTGAAAGTTAAGGTGTTCTAAGGCTTAAATCAGACATCCATTGCTAAGGATGTCATCTAAGGCAGAAATCAGACTTCCATTTCTTAGTCAATGGCTAAAAAAGTGGTCCAAATAAGTGTAAGAAGAGAACAAAGTTTTCAGACATTCTTGACTTAATTAAGCACTATATATAGTTGATGAATTGTATAAATAAATAGTCGCATCTAGGCATTGATGAAGGTGAAGTGCACAAACCCCCTTTTAGTGCCTATGAAAGAAGACAGTGACCCTAATAATGGTTCCTTTAATCTCTGCACCTTTGTTTTATCATGTCAAGAAAAGCAGAACCCATCTTCAGCAGACTTTCATCAGTGATTAAGACCTCTGGTCTCATTTGTTCTATAAATAAAATTTTAGGTGTTAGGACAATTTGTTTACTTATATATGATGAACTAAATACTCTTTCAGTGAACATGTATGTGTATGGTCCATTAACATTTCCAAATCTTTCTAGGTTCATCGCATTACACTCCCCAACTCTCAAAAGTTCATTTAAAAAAACCAAAATTAAAAAAAAAAAACCCTGATATATTTTTAGCCATCGAATTGAAGTTTAAAAAAAAAATAGAAGTTTTGAGGCTGGAATACATCATGTTGACATAAGGGGGAAGCTTGTACTTTTCTTATATATGCCATTTGAAGGCTGTGATAGCCTGCCATACAAATTAACTTGTTTCTGAAGAGAGTAAAACAGAGGCTCTGATGTTTCCAGGTCATTTACAGCAGTCTAGCAAGAAGAGATAACAAGAGAACAACAACAACAACAAAAATAACAACAGTGTATACACCAGCCCTTTCACAGAAAAGAAATGGAAGTGCTTTTATTTGAAAAAAAAAACCATCTAGTTTTCACTAACGTTCAATTAATCATTCCAAAAGCAAATATAGTACATACTCTGTATATGCAATGCATAAGTAAAGAAATAACCAGTATGGCTGTTGTTTTCTTACAGATATTTAGAAGATGAGATAAACCTTTCGCTTGGATTAACACCATCAAAAAAAATAAAATGGGAAGAATGAGTTTTTAACATTTGCTTGTTATTTCAGATCAGATTTATAAGGCCCTTAACAAAACGCAACAGTGCACTACATCATTACTGACAGAAGTTTTTTAAATCTTAGAGTGAGAATGCAAAATGCTAATGCTGGTCATTTTTTCTGTTTTGTGACAACTCAATGAAATGTATGTTGTCATTTATTTGATTTCTCTAGCAACTAAAACCTGATCTATTACTACAAGTATATTCCTATTCTCTACTACCTCCTTTAGCATTACAATAACATTCTGTTTCAAACCAATTTAAATTAATTTAACACTGATCTACCAGGTAATGGTTTAGCTCAAACTACAGGAAGATGAAATCAAATATATGACTTTTAAAATTTAATTAAAACAGGGAGACCAATCCACCACTGAAACAAGCTTATTGAGGTGTAAAATAAGTGACTCATCACTTCAGAGGAAGACTAAAATCTTTTTGTGAGAAAAATGTTCAGTGCAGCCACATGTTCTTCACCTCGATGCAGGAATACTAGAAAATGTTGAAACTGTTTTACATAGGAAGTCAAGCCAAACACACTCAAAAGCCTTAACTATCTCTCAAACAGAAATTGCTTGTAGTTGCAGTTTCCACGGTTAATATTTTCCCACAAATATTCTATCAGAAAATTAGATCTCAGCATTTAACTTAGAATTTCTTTTGTTGTCCACAGAACAAGCTACTCTGGCTTTTGCTCCCATAAGTGGGTCCACATATTCAAGCAATTATGCTATATGGACTTGTGGAACCCCATAATGCTCCAGGTAAACTTCTAAGCTACAATTCACAATGTGAATATGCAGGATCAGGTCTCTGATGAGTTTTCTGCTATTCTTCTTTACCAATTAATCACACTGACTGAGCAGGTGAGATTCATCCTAACTGAAATCAGTAGAGCTATACAAGGTATTGAACTGACCAGGATGTTTAAAATTCTCTAATCTATCTTCTGTGGTCCAGTGTGCCCATTCTCTTTAAAATATTGACTAAGGATACACCAGGTTACACATGCGTAACCAGTAACAAGGTTACATATGTATTTTTAAGGAAGACCAAATAGTCAAAAACCAGAATAAAAATTTTCAACCATTTGTAACTCAAGACAAAATTCATCAGAATTGTCACATTTATGCAGTTGACTGTTGCATCAAGACTATCCAAATTTTTACACCAATCCTTCTACGTTCCAAAGTGTTGTACATATACTTCCTACATAGTACGTTAATAGTCACACAAAACTAACCAAAAAGGAAGTGTTATTGTGATGAGAACATTTACAAAATGTTGCTAGGGGAAATCATTCCCAATTTTTAGATATTTAGATAGTAGAGATTGCATGTCTGCTGCTACACATTCCAGTGGTTTCTTTTCTAAAAAGAGGAGTGAGGAACCCTTACAGTCATTAATACAACAAGGTGACCTAACAGAGTATCAAAGGTGGAAAAACTGTTGAAAGAAAAATTCGTTCAGAAAATAAGAGAAAAATTGTGAAGTATTGGAACTGCTAAAATGTTCTTTAAACTTCTTTCTCAAAGCAAGAGAGGTACATTACATTCTAGTTTCCAACCATTATTGAGATCAAACAGGAAAAAAAAAAAAAGCATCTGACGTTTCAAATGGCTTCCCACAGGAAAACTCAAGAAAGCTAAACTGAATTAGAATGGCATTGATAGTGCCCTGGCCACATGCACCTTGACAGAGAAGTCAGACATACTATGTCACATAAATAATGATCTAGATAATCGAAAATTTAGGAAAAGAGATTCCACTCTGCTTTTCCTGTGAAGCTATAACCTGGGCAATAAAGGGACACATTTCTCCTACTGAGGATTCAAGGCAAATGCAAGCACCTCGGTTCAAAACACAGAGACTCAAAAAACCCTTAAATACTTAAGATTAGGTTACCAACAACCCATTAAGTCTCTGGTTTTTAAATTCATGCTCCCAGGCATCCACCGCTGTTTTTCAGCTTTACCATCAAGTTTAAATGTGAGGTTGAACCGTAAACCTCTTCAATATCTATGAAATTGTCATTCCCTTTCATCTGTCTTGAGAAGCTTAAATCCAGTAGGCAATTTCAGACCACAGTAACTTGATTCCATTACACACAGAATACCGTTGCAGTTGCTTTCTTTCACCGTTCACCACTGTCAGTGCCCAGCTGATTGCCTGTGTAAGCAAGGCCGCCCAATTCTCTCCAGTTACTCCCGAGCCCAATAAAGTACACTGAATTACAATGTAGCTACAGAAGAAAAGTCTCCAGATTTGGATAGGAAGAATAAACAGTAAGAAGCATTTTTTGCCCTTGATATGATGTTTTGTCAATCATCCTCAGTGTGTAAAAAAGAAAAAAAAATGTGTTTTATTCATCATTACAATTCATCTGTCTCTGTTTCCATCTCTTTTGTTTTCTTCCCTTTATTAATGAATCTTTTTATTTAGATCTGGTATGGGAACATGAAGGTAGAGAAGTTCATACACTTCAGATCCTTTCTGCAATCAAGGACAAAGTTACAGGAAAAATTCTTCTGCCAATAAGCAGAGTGACAATAATTATTCCCTCAGCTGCTAGCTCCCAGTTTGAAATGATCAGAAACACTGTTTTGTTTCATTTCCCAAATGTTGGTATAAAAGCATGAAAGAAGACACAAAGAACCATATTACTGATGCCTCTCTAGGGATCACCTCCACTCACACAAACACAATAGTAAAATTGTGAAAAAGACATACAAAAACTAACAAAGAATGGAATGAAAAAAACCAGACAAATGCAAAGAGAGAAATATGGCTAAATGGATTATTTATATGGAGAGAGAATAATAGAGAAGAAGAAGGTAAGGAAAATCACCTGGTAGATAAGATTCAACTTTGACTGCACTGCACATGAAAGTGTGAGGTTATGATTTCTTTATAGAATTGGGAATCAAAATATTTCCTGACCAAGAAGTGGTCATTTCCTGACCAGAAAAAGGGGAAATTTAATTAACATCAAGAGTAAGCTGTGCCTATACATGTCATTTAAATAGCACAGGCATTTTGTATGCTATATGTGCTGAGCTGTCTCAATATGCCTCATGTCTCAATACATGTATACAGTAAAAACACTTCAGGAGGTGGTAGAACTGTCACCAGAGTAATGAATACAATGCTGTTTTACATTTCTTATAAGACCATTTTCCTTTAGAAACCTATCTCCTACACTTCCTTCTGCCCTCTCCCTCCTAGAAATTCCCTGGGGGAGCTGTGACTTCTGAAAAAGCCACCCTCATTGCTCATAGCAATAGTCACAATGTGCTCATTCTGCTATATGAAGGAATGGTTCTTGCCCTGAGGAGTTCACGTGTCAAGAGCAGAAACGTGTCAAGAGAAGACAGAAACTGGGGAAAGAACAGGCTATGGAGGATGCTTATACCAGCTAATTACAATCATTTTGAACACTAAAACTGACAATCTAGGGCTAAATTCATACTTTACTCAGACCAGGCTTAAGCCTAAAATTTGACTCACTGGGATGACTGATTTAACGGTCATGCAACCAGAGACAGGTCTCACATAGGACCTGGCAATTAACACCCTCAAAGCTAATAATAACCCCACCTTTGAAGTTTTATCCTTCTTACCAAGCATTTCTGAGAGCCAGGCAAATTCTTCTTTCAATTGAAAGTATATGCTGTTGACTCTCCCTTAGATGGAACTGGAGAGGAAAACTTCAACTAGTCCTTCTCTGAGCTAAGAAGCCAATATCAGTAGCTCCTGCCTCCCAGCTGAATTCAGAGCCCAAATTACAGCAATATGTTTTTTTCCTCTCCTAAAGGGCAGCACCAATCAGCAGTCATCATAGCATTTACAGGTGTCTGTTACCTTCCATTAAGTAATTCATTCTCATCTCATCCATAAACAGATAACTAGCATCTGGGAGCCCTCAGGAGGAGCTTTCTACATTGTCCTTCAGGTTACTGATTGACAATAGGGTGGCTTTGATAACAAGGCTGTCCAAAGCTGCCCGGACCTGAACTGGGATTCATCATCAGACCAGCTGTGTCAATACAACTACTTATGGGACTCTAGGCACGACGACTGACTTAATCTCTATTAAAAACAACATTTTCCTTTTGCAGATTTAACTTCAATCTGCTTACAGTGGGGTCCATACACAATTATACTAGCACAACTGAGTGAACTATGAAGTGTAGCATGTGGCAAGAGCTTTTTATATTAGCTTTGTCATCCAGCTAGCACACTGAGAAACTCAGCTGTGACTCACCATCTTTTTGAACAGCATATTAACACTTAGCAGCTTAGCATTTCTGGCCATAGGCCACCCTACAGATCTGAAGACTGACCTCGGGAGGCATTGTAACAGGCACGCTAAGGGTGGAAGTGTTATTGCAGTGAAGGAAGCTAGGGTGCCTGATGAATTTCAAATAGAAAAGAACACTTAATTTTTTATCTTATACTGATGAGTAGACCTGAAATTGCAAGCATGTAAATTCCATGATCTTCAGTTTGCCCTCTCTGGGAAACAGCCTTCCATACGCCTTATAAAAGATCTTTCCATTTTAATTTGGGAAAATCAAGGTGCTCAGAAATTATGGGTACAATCTTGGTCCACACAGCATGATTCCTCCTTTGTTTAAAGAGTATAGTATTCCACCATTTTTCTTTAAAGTTCACTTTTATCAAAGTACTGTTCAACTACTTGGTATTAGCTACATATATACATACAGCTGTTCTGCAGTATGTATACTAATATCAACCAATTAAAAGAAGTCACTACAATCTACTATCACTAGGTGAAATTTGTTACCAGGGAGGTATTAAACAAAAAACCTATCCCAATTAAGTCGAGTATACTGCAATAATATTTTACATTTATATAGCACCTTACATTTGGCGTTTGACCAATTATGCTGAGAGAGCAATGCTAAATCACAGCAGATCCCTTTGGAAAAATGCAGCAGGTAACTGTCAAGTTCTTTTGCTTCACAGTGGGAAACTTTTCAGAATAATATTGGGCAAACTCCTAGTCTCACAAAGTGTAAGAATGACATTGATATCAATGCTCATCAATAGCCGTAGTTTTTTAGCCATAATGATGCTTCTTTTGTCTGAGTACAGTCCAGCGTGCCTACAGTGAAGATGAGAGACAAATTGCCTGACTCAGATTTGAAGGGACACTAAACATTTTAAACCTGATGTTTAAACTAGTTACACATGTCATCCAACAGAATCCAAAGCTGTTCTGTCTGTACTGTGTGTCCAGTTTTATTAAAATCCCTTAAAAAGACCATGTCTTTGCAAAAAAAAGAATCTCCCTTCTCTCCTTCCCTGTACTAAAACTTTGGAGCTAAAAAAAAAACCAAAAGTAGTAAATTTAAGGATTTAGTTCTTAAGAAAAGTAACCCTTTAATCTCACTCTGAAGGTATGTGTGCTCACGTTACCCCTCTATATGTCTATAAAGGGAGATAACAATGACAGTCATAATTTTAAGGATGTGTCATCACACAAAATAATATTCTGTATCTATCTGAATTATTAGACAGCAAAAGTATTTGGGAAATTGTTTTGTCAACAAAGTATGTTGTTTACCAGGAATATAGGTAACAAAAGAACCACACCATTTATTTTTCCTTATTTTTTTCTTCACAGGTCACACAAGAACTTGATGAACAAAGCTATACTGGAAAGGGTTAATGGCTGTGGTCAGTAAACTGAAGCCACTGCAGGTGTGAGGTTTAATTGAGAAGCAGATACACAAAGACAGCAGGTAGAGACAGAAATTAGGTTAGTAAAGGAACAGGGCAAGGTGAATGCAGAATTCTGTAACCTAAATAAAACCATACACATTTAAACTGTGTTTGCCTGTGCTCCATTCTTTATAAATGATGTCAAGTGGTTTGTATTTTATTAACAGCTCATGATTTTGCTGTACTTGTTCTCTAATATGTGCAAGCATTCCTCACCAGTTATTCACTTTCTTGAAGAAAAAAAATACTTTTTCTTATGAGAATAGGGAGTATGTTCTTGTTTTCAAGCTTCTGTTTGACATGCATAAGGAAGTATTTTTACTTGCACCTGAGATGAACTAATGATTTTATACACTCCTTGCTGAGCTTCTAGCAGAAAATATATCCTATTGCTCACATACTGTTAAAATTAATCATCTAACAGGAAAGGCCAAGTGCTTCAATCACAACTCCTTCTCAATACAATTTTACAGTGTATGTTTTCAGAGGGGAAAAAATTATTATGTTAATAGGAAGATCTGCAATCATAACAAGATAGGATGCCTGGGGTTTAGACTATTGTTGCAGCACTGCTGAGCCCTAGTGGTAGGAAGCAGCTCATACCGGAAGTCAAAAGGCAACCTTGGCCAAGACGTTGCAATATCAGAAAGGTTTGGTTGAAATCAGTGCCCACTGTGCTTAGCTCGAAGGCCTTTGAGAAGGCTGGTGTGGACCACTAAAAGCATACGTAAAAACTGAAAAAGAAATACAAAGTAGCTATGTTATCTGCTCAAGTATTGTCTTAGTTCTTTAAATCTCTGTTTCAACCCACCTTCAATTTGGGTAGACATGTCTAGACAATCTTTTCCTGTAATTTCATAGTTGAAAATGCACGGAGATAAAAAAATTTATTGCAAAGCTGCTCACTGTAATGTGGCATTATGTTTTTGCTTAACCCTGCACATATTGTTAGATTATTTGACAAAAGCCTTGCTCCACGTACAGTAAGGATCCCAGAGAAGGCAGAACAGCACAGGGGAGAAACCTCAGTTACCCAGTCAGCAAAACAACACCCTGCCTCAGCTGCTCCCAGGTCTGTCAAAGAAGGATCATCATCCCCATGGTAAGTCTTACTCAGTACCTTAAGAAAATAGGAACAGGCAGCTGAAGCATTTTACAGACTGAGGGGGATTACTGCGTAAGGTGAATGGGACATATCACGTTAAGTATCAGGAAGAGCATTTTTGGATTATGCAAGAGATATTACAGGCAGTTTAGGGGGGGAAACAAAGGTGAGGAAAGGGAGGGATCAAGGTGGTTTGAGGAGGAGCAAGAATTGGAAAACAGAGAGTTAAGGGCATAAAAGGGCTTGCTGGTATATAAACAGGTTGCTGGTCAGTATGCTCGTCTGGCCATGCACTATGTCTGGTCAATGCAGTCTGTCCTATCTTTTCATTAAACTCCTTTTCTGTCCATCATCCTGGGTGAGAGGATCTCTATTTTGTGATCACGTGTGTGTATGGGTGTTGCAATCATGGGTCATAGTGGCCTGTATATCTAGTATGCTAGCAACAGGAACCTGTACGTCAGTGTGTGATTGCTCATGAATATCCAACCAGACTAGCCATTGAGTAGGACAAGTGCCTTGGGAGTCAGGGCTCAAAGCAGTCATAGGTCTGGACAGAACACATATATGAGTGTCTGTGACTGATGTGGGACATATCATAGCCCTGTATCATCCTTGGGCAGAGAAGAGGGCATGATTTTGAAGGAAAATTGAAAAAAACTTGAAGTTTGTGGAGAGCCAGGAGAAAAAGCAACAAGTATTGGAGTAATGTGGTTAGCTCTAGCTTGCTTACAAATTAAAATTTTATTCTCATTTTTCATTATATTATTGATAATTTATAACTGATTGTAATCACAAACCAAAATTAACAACTTTACTTCCCACTATAAAAAAGAGTACCTGATGGACAGGACTAATACATGAATGCTATTATGAATGCTTTTCATTGCTAAAAGTTATGTGCAGCCCAGAGTCTGGCAAATAACCAAAGTCATCCTTTGCAGAGCTTACTTCATTGAGATATAAATCAGGTGTGTGTCTGTGTGTGAGGGGGAAATCATACGTCTATAATATAAACAAGTTCTCTTTAACCAATAATGCTATCAGCAATACCTAAATCTAGCTGAGCTTCACTGGCTTATTTAGGCAATTGCAAGTCCTAAAACTAATGAAAGCCTTTCTAAAACATTATCACAATGAGCTCAACCAATAAAGTAATTATACAGATCAAATTAGGGGAAAAAAGGATGAAGATTTCTAATGAGGTTATATTGCATGTCTCATATATAATTTATAAGACATTTATTAAAAACATCTATTCTCATGTAATCATTCTGAGTCTCAATGTACACACAGAGAACTTGATAAATCATAATGGGCAGCATTTAATGCTAAGCATAGGATAATAGGCATTTTTAACAGCCAATTAATCAAAATCTTCTGATAAAGTTGCTGGTTTTTCATTTCAGTGCAGATTATAGGTATAATTCACTCCAGCATTAGCTGGTTGATTAAAAGCTTCTCTTTCTCAGTTTTAGTATGAACTGAATAAATGACAAGCTTACTTAATTATGTCTACATTGCACTCTTAAATGGAGTTAGAATGAGAAATAATTGAAAAATAGTGTAAGAGAATAAACACTTATAGGAATCCTTCTTTAATTACGCATAATCTATTATTTTACTCTAGGATTGCACAAAAATTACTTTGCTTTGTGAATGTACAGCTTAAACAAAAAATAAAATGAGTCTAACTAACCATGACTTGCAGGAAACTGTCTCCATTGCAAATGAGGTGTTGACTGGAGTATGTACAGCTGTGGTTGGCCCTGATAACATGACCAGTTCTGAATTAATTCTTCCTTAGCAACTCCTTCATGTTTAGCAACTTCCTGAAAGATATTCAAACAGTAACAGCAGACAACATGTAAAAGAAACAGAAAAGAGTTAGGATAAAAAACAAACAAACAAACATACAAAACAAAATAATAAAGAAAATGCAACACTTGTTAAAAATTTTTGGAACAAAAGAAGTTTTCAGAAGCATAAAGTTTATTATTAAAAGGTAATTATAACCTGAGAAATGCTGATTTGAAATTGATTTTCCTAACTGTGAAATGCTTTGGGGCCTTTTTTCTTAGTGAATAAAAGAATAATCTAAAATCCTGTTTCTGCTGCGGAAACTAAATACAAAAGTCAATATTGTCATTCCCAGCATAGAGGTGCTGATCCTTTGAAGTATTAAGGTTCTGTTCAGCAAATCAAAACCAGCTGACCTATGAATCAACAAAATGATACTTAAAAGGGCTATCCCATGGAGGATATCTTTCTGTGCTCACCACAGCTTAAAAGTGACTTAATACTGAGATCTCTAAAACATGACAATAGGATTTATGATACCCCAGAGTTGCCTATCACTACACACGGCTTCATCGAGTTTGAGAAATTTTATGGTATAGTATGAAAAAAAGTGAGCCAAAGAACATAGTGTTATATTATACAACATAGTATATTGAATATGAAATGGTATGAAAATAAGTTTCTCATTTGGTCTGTCTCCATCAGTCATTACCTTACCTTTTAGCACATAGCAACTTTCCTTAGTCAAAAGAGAAAAAGAAAAAAAAAAACAAAAACCTATCAAATAATGTTTAGTAGAACTTATGGGAAGAAAGAATTGGGAAACCACAATGTTTTAAAAAGCATGAGGCTCATCTGAAAGAAATTCTTTCTTCGGCCCATCAGTTCTAATCATCAATATGAAATTACTTTCCATGTAATTTGGAAATCCAGCAGCTGCTTGTTTTAACTTTCCTTCTCTAGAAATTAATTTATCACAAATTCCAGGTATTCTTTTACAAGAGTATATCACTGCTTGTTCAAAGTCCACTGACTGAATTTTTAACTGATACAATCACTTCCAAAGTCAAAATGCTACACATTGTGCACTTTATTGAGTAACAGTCATCAGTAGGAAATTCATGGTGTCTTTTCTTAGGGTTCCAAGCACTTTTAGAAGATTTTTGTCACACTCTGTATATACAGATTTACACAATAGTAGGGTAAAGCCAACTCCTGGAAGATTGTCTCGAGAGGTCAACCTACACACTTCCCTGGGACTCACCAGAGAAACTCCCTCAAGAACCTGGTCAGAACATAGAACACCCCAACTCAGGCTCAGCAGCTGCGTGCAGCTACAAGACTTTTGGTAGTCTTCTTTCCAGATTTTAGGGAACTTTCAGGTACACAACTTGCATAGCCACTTTATCTTGGGCGTATCTCTTGTGGGATTCCACTAATTAGAGACTGAGAGACTGACTGAAGATGTCTCTCTTTTTCTGAGCTGCCACATTTTCAAGTATCCTACCTACACAGCCTAAAAGAATAACATATTTACGCACACAAAACCAGGATATATAATGTGTACTTGAACAGAATTTCCCAAGTGAGCCATTGGTATTTTCTGGTTATTGGTCTTATCTCACACAGTGAACATTTGGATTGTGCAATAATTCAGCCTGAAAAAAATGTGACTACTTACTTATTGCTTAGAGGTATATTTTTGTGTTTAACATGAGTAATTTAAAGGTCTACTATTACACATAGATTTTTTTTTGTAGTTTTAGTGGTTTTTAAATTTTATTTCCCAAAGGGCCTTCAACGGTGAGGAGTCTGAAGGTTTTTGAACCTTGATCTGAGAATCTGGAATTTATGTTCTCTATTGGGGCATACCAAGTTAAATCCCAAATGAAACGTCACTGTAAACATATCTGAAATTCCTGGACAAAATTTTTCCTGGATGCTTTTTCTCCCTCACCCTATCTTAGAAATTCATGCTACCTTGCCGAGACATTCTTGCTTGGCTGCAATTTGATGCCATGTTCACCTTCTCCTTACACTTGTGTCAGCACAAATGCTTATGAGACCATGCAGATACCCGGGTTAATTAACTGGAAAAAGAAAGAATGGGGAAAAGGGGGAAGAGGTAGACATGAGACGAAGGGCAAGGGTCTCTGTCTAACTTTGCTGCCAGTTAAAATGTGCATGGAATTATATCCTAAATCAGAAAGTTCACAAGTTCAAGCTTAGCTGGGGAATGAAGAACTAGCAAGCCTTTCAGCCAACCTTTCTTAGCACTCAATAAAACATTAATTTTTCATGTCTTTTGATTAGCCACAGGTAGGCACATTACTGCTAATTTTCAGTTTATGTTAAAACTCCACAGAGACTTCTGGTTTTCAGTGCCTGAGTTGGCATTTGACAATTTGTGAGGTGTCAGGTGAGTACTGATGAGGTTGAGAACTAGGTGTTGTCTTGTTAATGTACTTGGCAGGGAAGTAGAGCAAATTCACAGCAGAAAGAGCCTTTAATAACTCATGGATAAGGATACATCTCAGAGTGGATGATGGGGTTTAGAGGTCTGGATACAGCAGTTTAAAACTGAATTTGGAGTTTTAACTTTATGAAAAAGGAAGGTTATGACTGCAACTTCAGACTTTGAACTGGTTTTAGCATACAGTCTAAATGTGGCTAAGAACAACTTTATTTCCATGATTAAGGTGGGTGGGTTAAATCTGAGACTATAACTGTAAAAATCAAATAAATTTTAAAAAGTAATTTACATGACAAATATATCTAAGCTTAAAGATAAACTATATAAAAGAAAAAAAATACTAAAATGTCCTAAACTCATAGTATTTTTGCAGTTTACCTCTTTCATTCTCAGATAATATGAGCAAGACATTTTAAGAATTTTACAGTTTTCTTCTGTAATGATTGACAACTGGATACTCTGCATTTTTGATGGGAGCATTCCCAGAGTTCCAAAACAGCTCCCTTTGACAAGCCATCAGAAATTAAGAAATAATACTATAAATAACACAGGTAACTTCTCTGCTTCTCTGTAAAAAAGATAATAGAATATTTTTTGTACAACCACTTCCATTGAGAATTTTGTATGCAGGCCAAATATTTTGATGCAGCTGTCTGTGATAAGTCCTGATGTGTATTAGTTTTGCAAAGCACAGCCAAGCTATGCTCCTTGGCAATGACTGATATTTTATGCATTAAACATGTAATCATGTGGCAATTAAGGATGGTGAAATTATTTCAGAATAGTATGATAATGAAGTTCAATTTGAAAAAGTGTTTGGTAAACAACCTCTGTGCAGGATCTCCTAGCAAATGTTTTGATTGTCTCTTCTGTTTGATAGAAGCTTTTTGCTGGAAGATCATACAAAAGTGTTCACGAAAGACAGACTTTATCAAAGACACCAGAGATAATGTGTCAAAACCAAGAATTATGCAAATCAGATAACTTTGTCAGTTTATGTAGAAGCATAGAATTATTTTGATTGGAAAAGACCCTTGGGATCATTGGGTCTGACCTAAACCTAGCACTACCAAGTCCATCTCTAAACCATGTCCCTAAGTGCCACATCCACACGTCTTTTAAATACCTCCAGGGATGGTGACTCCACCAGTTCCCTGTGTTACATGTTCCAATGCTTGACAACCCTTTTGGTGAAGAAATTTTTCCTAATATCCAATCTAAACATCTCTTAGTGTAACCTGAGGCCATTGCCTCTTGACCTATCACCTGTTACTTGGGAAAAGAGACCAACACCCACCTCTCTGCAACCTCCTTTTAAGTAGCTCTGTAGAACGATAAGGTCTCCCCTCAGCCTCCTTTTGTCTAGATTAGACAACCCCAGTTCCCTCAGCCGCTCCTCATAAGACTTGCTCTCTAGACCCTTCACCAGCTTCATTGCCCCTTTTGGACACGCTCCAGCACCTCAATTACTTTCTTGTAGTGAGGGACCCAAAACCGGACTCAGTATTTGAGGTGCGGCCTCACCAGGGCCAAGTACAGGAGGACAATCATTTCCCTGTTCCTTCTGGCCACACTATTTCTGATAACACCCAGGATGCTCTTGGCCTTCTTGGCTACCTGGGCACACCTCCAGGTCCTTTTCCACCAGGCAGCTTTCCAGCCACTCTTCCCCAAGACTGTAGCATTGCATGGCGTTGTTGTGACACAAGTGAAGGACTCAACACTGAGCCTTGTTGAATCCCATACAATTGTCCTTGGCCCATCAATCCAGCCTGTCCAGACCCTTCTGCAGAGCCTTACTACCCTCAAGCAGATCAACACTCCTGCCCAATTTGGTGTCATCTACAAACTTACTGAGGGCGCACTTGATCCCCTCATACAGATCATTGATAAAGATATTAACCAGAACCGGCCCCAGTACAGGGTCCTGGGTAACATCACTTGTGACCTGAAGCCAGCTGGATTTAACTCCATTCACCACAACTCTTTGGGCCCGGCCATCCAGCCATTTTTTACCCAGCAAAGAGTACACCCATCCAAGCCATGAGCTGCCAGTTTCTCCAGGAGAATGCTGTGGGAAACAGTGTCAAAGTCTTTACTAAAGTCTAGGCGGGTAACATCCACAGCCTTTCCCTCATCCACTAAGTGGGTCACTTTGTCATAGAAGGAAATCAGGTCAAGCAGGACCTGCCTTTCATAAACCCATACTGACTGCACCTTATCTCCTGGTTGTCCTATATGTGCCATGTGATGGCGGTCACGACGATCTGCTCTATAACCTTCTCCAACACAGAGGTCAGGCTTACAAGTCTGTAGTTCCCCGGATCCTCCTTCTAGCCCTTCTTGTAGATGGATGTCACATTTCCTAATCTCTAGTCAACTGGGACCTCTGCGGTTAGCCATGATGGCTGATAAATGATTCAAAGTGGCTTTGTGAGCACCACCATTTGAATGTATCTTCACTGAAGTAGCCAAAGAAAAGTAATAACTGCCATTTCTGTTTAAATAATAAAAAACAAACAAGCACAACTAAAGACTGAGAATTAATCAGCAAATCTTCAGAAACAGTGCTGCAAAATATTCTAACTTTTCCTCTGTTGAACTCTTCTGATTCCTCCCTGAATGATACTTATAAGTTGTGTCTCCCTTATAGTTTTCACTCAGATGAGAAACATGCTGTTGAAGATATTCTCCTGACATTCCCCACACATCACGCTTTAGTTCATACTGCAGAGCAGTCTTGAGGGAGCAAGCTTTCATCCTTTTAGATTAAATTAAACTGCTAATGGGCACCTGCTCGTCAGAGCTAGCAGACCTAGTCCACAAGAATGCCCTAAAATCCACACAATGCAAGTGTTGAGTTTTCAGCTCTTTCACTGTACCGGTTGTGTTGCACTATGTGCTCTTCCACAGTTGGCCATAATAAAGGAGAGTAACATGTCCTGAAATTTCTAAGAGGCAAATGTACTAATTAATTAGACTCTACAAATTTTATCCAATTCTGTAGCTACCAATTCGGCAATTTTCAGGACAGTGTCAATTTTTTTTAGAAAAGCTCAACACTGACAAAGATAATCATCTCCATCTATCTTTGTTAGATGCATCAGGTTCTTTTGATGCCAAGGACGTGATCTTGTACATAATCCTTTTTAAGCTTAACCTTTAGCAGTCATAACATTGCAGTGGCACATCACAGTGTAACGTAGTGTAACATCTCTTAAAATGTTTGTACACTTGTTTCTAAGAAGCATTCTTTGTAGTGCTGATTAACTGAGACAGAAGCTCATCATATATTCACAATTCCAGAAATGGCAAATGTCAGTACTGTCAATGTTCTTACACTGCTGTGCAATAAGTAGAATAAGCTGGTTTTGAACGACTGATCTCATTATTCCCTCATTCCATTTGTTCTATGATCAACAATAATGTTCAAGTAACAAATAATTTCAGCAAGAATTATTCAATATTTTCTCTGAAACCGAAGGCTCTATTTTCAATGTTGCTTTCACAATAAACTGCAACAATTGCATATTCCTTTGAGTATCAAGATATTAAAATCGATTGAGAACTGGGAACTTTAAAAAGCAGAACTAAATGAATAATGACTTTTTCTACTTTCTGTCTTCTCTCCTTTTGCTTTTTAAATGTAGGTGAACTTTAAAACAGAAAAGTCATTTTTATTTGAAATATTTTCTTTTAAAAATGTCTATTTTTTTGACATATTTCCCAATTTATATTTTAATTTAGTTTGAAAATATAAAAAATATTTTATAATTACTTTAATTGTATAATAGCTTTAAAAAATACTTTCAAAATAACATGGCTGAAAATCAGCCTGGTTTTAAATTAAATTTTTTAAGTATCTAAAATCAGTTAACCAAATTATTTTTCTCAGAACTTTAAAAAAACTTTTTCAGAAACAGATAATGCTTCTGAAGAGGTAGTTTATGAAGCACGTGTAAGTGTCAGAGGAAAATGTGATTTGAACTATATATTAGCTGTACAAATTTCTCACAAAACTAATTTTTCTATGTTTACTGCTTTGGAGAAATAGAAATATAAACATTATCAAAAAAAAAATGAAGTTTCTTTTCATCTCTCTTGCTCCTTTATTACCAAAGTGTCTTTTCCTCGAGAACCGAAATCTTCAGTATTTTCTTCAGTTCTTTCTGATTATAAGAATTACATTTATTGAATCAAAACAAGAAAAATATAACAATGATGTATATAATAATGTGATCGGATCAGCACAAGTTTTGTGGAGAATGCTGGGTATTAAGTATTTACAGTAAACAGCACACAATAAAGCCAAAATCCAAAACACTTTAAAAAATATTAATAAAAAGTCACTCCCACAAGATAAAGAAAAGTATTTCCTTCCCACTCACACTGCCAGGATCATTATTACAGCTTACAATTCATTCACCATGTTCTCTGTTTTATCCTGAGGAAGGAAGGCAGGTGGGAATAGGCTGTACGAATTTTTCATGCTGTGGGAATGTGCTCTAGTTTCTGTGACAACTCAGGGAAGTTCTTGTGTCATACACTCTTATCCCACATGCAGTGCCATCAGTTCCAGCCTGTGCAGCGAGTCTGTCACTTCCCTGAAGCACCAGTCCCTCTGTGTCTTAGCAGATGGACTGTAAAAGATGTGGCCAAGCTGGCCAGAAATGTTGGAGTAGATACGACAGTGTTACAGAAATGGATGTAACACTTCTGTAGCTACACTACACCGTTTTCTTTATAGGTTTTTATATTTTGTTTCAGAACTTTGTCCCAGTTCTCAAAAAACATAACTTGTTGTGCAGAGATATATGTTTAGAGCTTTACTAAAGTGAATTAATCAAACCAATTTTGGCATCTCCCAGCACAGGTGTCTGCTATTTAGTATTCTTTCTTTCTTTTTTTTTTTTTTTTCCCCCCCAAGGGAGCCTTCTATAACACAGAAAGCTGCATCAGCTCCAAAAGGATGTCTTAAAAATTATCTGCTATTCCTGAAACAAAAACATATTTATTTATTTATTTGTCTCTTTATTTATTAAGGAATTAGAAGAAACATTTGGGATAAGTAAAACTGATCTTTTAGTACCCAAATTTGACAGCATCAGTTGAGAGGTTAATTAAAGGTTAACTCCACTAACTGAAATGGTAAGCAAAAGTATACTGTTACTCTTGTAATCATAGCTAAATTGTGACCTGAGTAAGGATTGTAAACATTCAGTTACTGACCCATATGATAAACTAAAAAGCTAATTCAAAGATATTGCTAAAATTTATGGCTTCAGTTTAACTTTTTAATATGCTAGAATTCATTTTATTTCATCTCATATTTACTTGCCGGTTAATGCACACTATGGATATTTAACTCATGCATAAACCATCCAATGGATACTTGCAATGTTCTGTTTATCTCAGAGATATTTAAATGAAATATCTAACTCCTAACTTCAAAGGCCATCCTGAAGGAGAAAGCAATAATGCTAGTTACTCAGTGTTCCAGTACAGCAAACGGAAAGGCCACTTCACACGCTCAATTTAATTCCTGCAAGCACAGGGAACCAGGATGCAGTAATCCGTTCCATAAATGCAAGAAGTATGGTTGAAAAGTAGTTATACTTTCTCCCCAGTTACTCCAGTTAAAAGACTGACCCAGAACAAATTCTGATAATTAGGAACGTTCTTCTAATTCAGCCTAAATTTATAGAGGCTAGTATTTATCTCACATTATTATAACATTATTGTTCTTTGGTTCACATAACTCTACTCCCTGTTTACATTCCTCTTTCTCTCCCCACCGTATTTCTAAAAAGGAATTATATATCTTACAGCTTTTTATTTTTTTTTTTTTTTCATGACAGAGGAGCCAAACTTTTTCTACATTCTCTTATAATTTCTTTGAATAATGACAATATTAGTAAAAAAACAGGTGAATACCTACTTAGAAGGTAAATGAAAAATCAAGGGGTAAAGCATTAGTTTTGTTGACCTGGACATAGGGCACCCAGATTGTGGCACATGATACCCACACCTGGTCAAAGCAGAATCTTCCTTCATTCAAGATCCCACATTCTTTCTTATAGTTAACTATTTTCAATCCACATAAACAGAAAAATTAAATATGCACCTTAAAATGGCCAAGATCCTAGAGTCTGCTGCCTTCAGTTGGACTACAAAAACACTTGACTTCAATCTCTGCTTCGAGAGAGGCCGAAGAGGGTTTGAAACCAGCCTCCCACCTTTCAGACCAACGGCATGACCCTGATAACCCAGCTACCAGCAGCGAATAAGTGAACACATTCCCCACACCTCTTCCTCAGGCGCAGCTGCCTGCTGTGCTAAATGAACCTGAGTGGGCCCTATGAGATTTTCTCAAGCTCATGGACTGGCAAGAATCAAACCAAAAGCTTCATTGTTTTCTACAGAATCCTCCTTCTCAAGTCACCTCTTCCCTGCCACCAATGACATGTGATAAATTCAGCCAAAACAACTGCTTTCCAAACAGCTCACAGAAGTTAACACCCTGGCTTTTCTTTCCTACAGTAACCTCATCGAGCAGTACAGTACTGCCTCTCCAGTTTTTGTTTCTGTTTCCTGCACCCCTCCTTTTATTTTAACCAGGATCTACTGGATAGATCTTCGAAGGAGTCAGCTTGAGCGAGGCAAAGGGTAATTGCTCCATTAACCCAGCACACTGGCTGAGGAGCAGTTATACACAGTTAGAAAGAGGTACAAAAACAGGCCTCCAGAGCTTCTGAAGAAGAGCTCAGAGAGGGAAGAATCAGAAGCCATGAAGTAGAAAATGTTTATGTAATTCTCAAAACAAAGTAAAATATTAATCTTCTGAAAACACCGTGTTTTCCAGAAAGCAGACATCAAAAGCTCACATCACCAGAAAAATGCCAGTAGTCCCTGGAAGATATCCCTGTGTTTAGTTTCATGTTTGTTCCCTGAGCAGGATAGTAGTGCTTATATGTCCCAACACCCATCAGTTTCCATGTAGTCTTTAACAGTTCATAGTAATAAGCAATTTTTCTGAAGGCTGGTGTGCAACAATATGATGGACCCAATGAAAGCCATGTCTCTTGGCCCTGGTGCTTGTGACGTTGTTTCAGAAATAAGTTCTGTTGGTTGACTTGACACTTTCTGGGCTGCCATGCCACTGCAGAATTTGTTTTCCAGACCCAGGATGTTCTTTTGGATAGTAGCATGGGCTACAAGGCGTTTCCAGCCATGTGATGGTCACCTTCACTATGATATACATGTGCTGCCTGCCGTGGCAGATTTGTGGCAGTGTGATATAATCAATCTGCCAACCCTCCCCATACTGATGTGCAGCCACTACCTTCTATATCAGATAGGTCCTAGTCTCTTGGCTTGCTTGATAATGGCATGTTTTGCATTCATTAATAACTTGTGCAATGGCTTTGGTGGTCAGGTCCACCCCTCGACGATAAGCCCATATGTATGTTGCATTGTTCTCTAGGTGTCACAATGTTATATGGGCCCACTGAGCTACGAATAGCACACCATTATGTTCCCAGTCCAGGTCCACCTGAGCCACTCTGATTCTGGCATGCCACTCTACTTGTTATTTCAAAATTCTTCAGTGGCACTGCTCTTAGACACACAAGCATCTACATGACATACCTTTACAACAAGGCTCTACCCAGCAGCAATGTCCTGCCATAATCATAGAATGGTTTGGGATGGAAGGGACCTTAAAGATCATCGAGTTCTGAAGCCCCTGCCATGGGCAGGGGTACTTTCCACTAGACAAGGTTGCTCAAAGCCTCATCCAGCCTGGCAGAAGACCAGATGAGTTTACCGCTGCGCTGCCAGTTGGTCCATTTCCATTGATGTAGATACCCCGACCGGGAATTTGCCACAATCCATGAGTCAGTACAGAGACAGGATAGTGCCTACTTCTCTCATCTGGCAACTTCTAGGACAAGCTGCATGGTTTTCACTTCTGCAAAGTGACTTGATTCAACTTTTCCTTTGACATTTTCAGCAACTTGTCATGTGTCACTCCACAAAGCATCTTTCCACCTCCAATGGACCCATCCGTAAACAGAACATATTGCTTTTCATTCTCTGGTGATTTATTATATTGTGGGGCCTCCCCAGCACAGGTCACCTCCTTGGGCAGTGCTTTGAAACCTCTGCCTTCCGGCCAGTCCATGATCTTTTCCAGGGCTCCAGGGCAGTTGGAGTTCCCCATGCACACCCATTGTGCTGTCAGTGCTACTCACTTACTCCACATCATGCTGGTTACTTTGTGTGTAATGGAGACCCTTCCTTCGAACATTCAACACAGCCCAGGTAATTGTGGTGCAAAGAGGAGTTGTACTTCCACACCAGATACTTCTGAAATGGTTCAACCCCCCTCATATGCTGCTAATATGTCTTTTTCATTTGGGGTGTAGAAGACCTTGGGTCCTCCATACCCCCAGCTCCTAAACCCTAGATACCAACTTCAAGTCTCTCTGGGTGCTTGCTGACAGAGGCTCCAGGTAGAGTCATGTTCCCTGACTGCAGTGCAGAACACGTCTCACATCTGATTCTGTCCAGACTGGCCCAAGGGCTATCGCATCAACTCTCTCTTGTTTGATCTACTCAAACGTTTGTCACTGCTAGGGGTGAAAAGTTCTTCTTTCAGGTGACTTGACAGAGAGGACTCACACTCTGACTGTCACAGATTAATCTCGGTTGGCAGCTGAGCACCACAGCTGCTTGCTCAGTCTGCATTGGCCAGCTGTGTGATGCTCAGCTGCCAATTGAAGTTAACCTGCAATGACTGTTCTCAGTCATATTTATGATGCTTTATTCCAGAGGTTAATTTCACAAAGGCTGCTGAAAGCACTGGACAATATTCAGTATAATTAAAGGCTTAGAGACCATGTGAATAAATGGCAAGAAAATGCCAGTACATATTTACAGAATGGAAAGAAATTGCCATTATAACCTACATTGCTGCTTCAGATCACCAATAAATGGTTCAGAATTTTATTTACTACACCAGTTTTAAAAATATCTTTAGCTAACCTTATATCACTGAACTTTCTGAAGCTGAAATGGAATTCTTTCATTCTCAAAGACATGTTCTGTACCTGAAGAAAGAAACAGGTGAAAACAGAAATGTAGTTCCAGCACACAGGAGTTGAGTTGCCATATGTGTTAACTTCTTAGCCTATTACTACCCATGGAAAATGTTCTTCAGTTCTCCTACTCACAGATATAGGAAGATTGAAGAAACAATGGAAGAGAGCAAAGTTAAAATATGTCAGCAATTTTGGAGAAGTCTGCACTATGTAATGGCTGCTAAAGCTAACTCCCCACTGCCCCCTCTGCCCCTGCCCTCAGTAAAATACCAAAAGCAAAACCCCAGGGATAAGATTAGCAGCCCAGATCTTGCAAATTTGCTTTAGTTTGTAACTTTTTGCTTCCAAGGTTAGCCTATGCCAGTGCTGGTTCTTTGCTGATAGCATTTAACCTAATGAGATGAAGGCTATGGGCACACACAGCCATATAATTCGCAATATTATCCTGCCACTATAGCGTATATCTGAACCCACTGGCAAGAAAAGCCATAAAGAGCATATAGTCAGGAGTATTTCACAAGAAACTGCTTTTGTCATGACTTAGCAGCAAGATCTTCTTGAGTTTCTTTCTTCATCTATGAAACTAGGACTATGAATTAATTAATGAGCAAGTTTTTATTGTACAGCTGTGGAAATTAGTATAGTCCAGAACCACAAGAAATTAGGTTTTGTTTACTTAGTGTAGCTAGCACACATATTATCCCAAAAGCAAATTACATTACTATTTTGGAAGGACCACACAACTCATACAGCAATCTGTTAAGGCTGTTGAGCACATCATTGTAAGCATAATTTGATTTCATCAGGGATTTCAGTGATTTGATAGGAACAATAAAGGTTAGACAGCTCCCATTTCTTCAGGATGAATGCTATTCAAGCACAGTTTTCCATAATTAATCACTCTTCTACATCCCTCTACTATTTTTTCTTTGCCTCCTCTTCCTCAACAGTTTCTCACTAAATGAGGCTGCTACAGCTGTGATTTCTTTTAAATGGTAGTACCTTTGGTAGTCTAAACCACAGGCAGCAGGTACATATTACTCCATGATAGCACCACCTTACTAACACGGAGCAACTAGGAAAATGAAACAGTTGTCATACTTGTTATCAAGTACATTCATTTATTGTTTAAGAAAATAACATTAAACAGTGATCTAATAAAAAGCCTCAAATATAATAATCTAACATCTGCTGCAAAATAATTTCATTCAAAGTCCTCAAAGATTTAACAGAATATGTTGGAAGAAAATTAAGCACAGGTTACGTATCACTGAAAACTTAATAGAAATGGATGGTGTTCCTCTTCAACAGACGCCAGCTGCTGCTTTAAATCTGATGTAGTTTTATTATCTGTAGATAGGAAAATAAGTGATCTATAGCTGATTTTTGCTTTTTGCATTGTAAAATATCACAAAAATATGGTGGCAAAAGAAGAAATAAGAGAAATTCCCCCTGTGAAGGATAATCCCTAAGGAACAGCAAAATAGAAGATTCTCTTTTAATAGATTGGAATGGAAACAGAATGTTTGGAAAAAATCTTCAAACCAAAATTGCTTGGTGATCATAAGTTTTGGGTCCTGCATTGATTTTTCACTGACATAGTAGGAATTAATTTAAATTGATTAAATATGTTTCAGTAAAGGACATCAGCAAACAAATTTAATATATACCAATAAAATTCAACATATAATGGAAGGCAATAAACAGATTGAATATACACTAACAGTTTCGGTCTCCCTTAACATATATTTATGTTCAGTTCCATGGGTATGTTTACCCTACAACAGAGGAAAATTGCAAAGATTTTCAGAATATTTGACAACACATGCTCCCTCTTTATAGGTTATAGTGAAGTCCTATAACAAATGGATCCAGATGGCTATTCTACGTCCTCCACCATGTGGGAATATAGAAAATGAACATGGCAAATATGCCTGGAAAAGTCACCCTCACAGGCTGTTGTATAGGTAGTACTAGATCTACCAAAATAGTCACTCTTGTACCATTGCTTTGCTTGTGCACTGAGGGTAGGAAAATATATCTATTTAATCACATATCCATAGACCTCAGACCCCTATTTCTTAGACTATTCACTTCTGCTTAGCATGTTTGGGTGAAAATTAGGGCTACTCTCTCCCCCACAGGTAGAATAAAAGAGCAGGATCTTGGTCTTTTGCAGCTCTTTACACCTATGCACGTAAACTAAAAGAAAAATCTATCTTTAGCATCCTGCAATCCAACAGGAGGAGTGTTGTAGTTTTACCCTGGCTGGTAAAATTGTTCCTCCTTAACACGAGCAAATGGATCACTTTTCTACCTTTTGGCAGATTTAAAAGGTGGAGAAAAAAAACCAAACATACCAAAAAACCAAACCAAACCAAACAAAAACGCAACAACAAATCACAACATTACTACCACTTTCCTTTTGAATAAGGAGATCACAAAATACATAGTACCTTCAAATTCAGGCAGTGTATGTTTTACATAGCTTCAGAATACAGAGACAAAGACAAATTTCAGGTTGTCAGAGCTTCCCCAATGGCAGAACCACTTATATGTAAAGCTTTAAGATCTGCTCTCTTAAAGTTAATGAATTTATTATTAAATTTTATTTTTGAATTGTCTGTCTAACATTTACAGTACTACACAAAAATTATTTTCTGTTCCTTTCTTCCTGATTTAGCTTTATCTTACATAACACACATTTAGGCACCATGTAGCCGGTAAGCTTGTCCCACCATTTAATTAATGTGCATAATAAATCACAAAATGCCACAAGTGGAAAACTGCAGTTTGTAATAACGTAGTAATGATTTTGTATCCTATATCCGCCAATGCTGAGAACTAAAATTGACGCTGTTCATTCACTGCTGCCTTCCTTTCTATATATAAACCCCACTTAGACACACACATCCCATCAAAATCATCTGGAAGGGAATGTGCCCCCCTTTTTCAAAGATGAAGTAAATTGGGTTTTATGGAGGGCAACTATTACAGTCCCAGTGGATAGAGCTCAGCTACCTACTCTAAGTCGAAGATGTGGAGCTAATTTTGTTTCTCCACAGAGTCTTTCCTTCCTTCAGGCTAGAGCAGATATCAAAGCTCCTCCATGTAACTTCCTGGCTGCCTGAGTCCTCTGACCTTCTGAGGCTCACCCTGCCCAGACCCATCATGTCAGGCAAGGTCTGCGGTGTTACACCTGTGTACTGTGTGGCACAAGATGGATGAACTACTAAGGTTTTGATGGCTCAGACTTCTCTGAATCCTTGAAGCTAGAATGCATTTCTCTCTCTAATATGGAAATAGTTTTCCAACTGCTCAGCAGGTGCATAAATTGTATTATGGCATTCAGCCCAGTGCCATAACACAGATGCAATTTCAGTTTACTGTTTATCTTGGCCGATGTATTAAAATTATGTCCTCAATCACCCTTCATTCACTTCAGTTTCATTCAAGTAGATAAGCTTATAATGTGGTGGTAAAATTACAAATTTATCCATGATGTATGTGTGTGCTGCCAGTGCTGAGTGCGCAGACATCATAAAGAAGGAATTCACGGTTGGATTTCTTAATAATTTTGCTTGAAGCATGCAACCTGCTCAAACTGAAGAGCTCCAAAAAGATACAAAGTTTAATAAACACACATACTGCTTAATTTGTGTTGAATCGTTGCTTAAATTTATGAAAAAGAACATGCCAAGTGTCTATCTGCACTTCATGTTATAAGAAATAGAAAATAAAAGATTAGCAGTTAAATAGCTTAAACTTTATCCGTGTGATTTCATAAGTACAAAATTTACTTTACTGCATATCCTGATTTTAAAATACTCACAGCTGGAAAATGCTTCAATAGCAACATCTGTTTCCAGCCAGCAAATCCAAATATTAAGTTGGATGTAGTTAAATCTTTTAATCCTAAAATAAGATGCAAAGTCCCTGAAAGAGTGGATAAATTTAAATATCAGAGGAACAATTCTTCTTGATTGTTAGATGTGTGATGCATAGGGGCACTAGGAGAAGATTAGTATTATTTTTATATTTCCCATATAAATAATATCCAAGTATTGGTATATAAATTAGAACAATCACTATTTCTGCAGCAGGGAATTGTCTGTAGACTCAAAAGCAAAATGTGGATCTCTTGTCTGTTTGTCATTTCTCTATATAGAGGATCTTTTGTCTAATCACTCTGTGTGTTTGGAATGTATTCCTAAAAATAGAAGCAAATTAAACGATTTGTCTTCACAGCTCATCAACTTTTATCTAATCAGAGTGCCTTCGATACTGATTTCTATTCTAGTTCATCTATTTATATTGCATTTGCTTTTTTTTTTTTTTTTTAATTTACCTTCTTGGCCTCACGCTTACTATCAATTATGTTTTTGTTTAAACATAAATTGTCCTTCTCTAACTCATGGCCTCTCTTGAAGGAAAAGCCAAGTACACCCCAAAACTGAGAGCCATAAACTACAGAAAAGTAGAAATACAGCCCCCACTGAGTTCCTGAAGTCATCTGGACCTAAGATATTTATGAGTTCGTCAGATCAATTCCTAAACCTAATGTCACCCCCTCCCGGATGATGTTGTTTATCCACGTTTATGTCTCAAACAATGGGCAGAGCACTTGGACAGAACGTTTCTAAAGAAGAGGCACCACCATGTCTACAAACAGCTTGGGCAGAGCATGTTGGAAGAAAAGTTCTTTTGTGAACGAACATTAGCGAGTTGTTGATGTTTTGAGTGATGACACACCTGTTAAGGTGGGGCATGGGTGCTGGGGGTTGGAGTCCTCTCCCCGGTAGAGAACCAGCTACCCCACCCAAAGGCAACCTGGATGCAGGGCTGTTGCACCCCCCAAAGGCCAACACTGAAGGTGACCTGGATTCAGGGCCCCCCTGAGGGTTGGTCCCAGAACCATATGAAAGATAAAGCCCAACCAGCTACTCCCTGTGGACCTGTCACCACCCCATGGAAGGGGTTTCTGCCTAAAACAAAGACTTCTGCCTGAAGATAAGTGGCCTCAGCCCATCGGTCCAGCCTGTCCAGATCCCTCTTCAAAGCCTCCCTACCCTCAAGGAGATCAACACACCCGCTCAATTTGGTATCATCAGCAAACTTACTGAGGGAGCACTCAATCACCTCACCCAGGTCATTGATAAAGATGTTAAACAGGACAGTTTAAGGATTTGTAAGTATTATTACTGCAAACATCCATTTTCAGGAGGTCATAACATGGATAGAAGAATTTGCTTGAGGCCAAAACACAGTAGACAAGATAATATTAACCTTAGGATGGCATCAGAAGAGAAGTTTCTAGTGAGGACTCAGAAATACTAATGCCATTAGAGTATAACTGCATGGCACAGTTATAGTCACCTCAAAATTCCAGTTGGAGCAAAGTGAAGGGGAAGGGCAGGATTATTAACAGCCTGTTTTAAGAGAGAATGCTAGAAAAGCCCTATTTGTTTAGTTTAAGGAAAAAATGCTTAGAGGAACACATTTGCTGTTTATAAATACATTGGGGGAAAAACAAAAAACAAACAAACACTGTCTCTGTGTGGTGGGTTGACCTTGTCTGGCCTCCAGGTGTTCACCAAACCTCCCATTTCCCAACAGGACAGCAGAAGAAATCACGATGAAAAAGCTCGTGGGTTGGAGATCGGAACAGGGAGATCACTCACCAACTACTGTCACGGACAAAACAGACTCGACTTGGGGAAATTAGTTTAACTTATTGGCAACCAATAACACAGTAGGATAGTGAGAAATAAGAATAAAACTAAAAACACCTTCCCTCACCACTGCCCCCCTTCTTTCCGGATTCATCTTCACTCCCAACTCTTCTACCTCCTCCTCCTGAGTGGCGCAGGGGGACGGGGAACGTGTGTTATGATCAGTCCATTACCCTTAGTCTCTGCTACTCCCTCCTCCTCATGCTGTTCCCCTGCTCCAGCGGGGTGTCCCTCCCAAGGACAGAGTCCTTCGTGTCTGCTGCTCCAAGATGAATTCTTACCATGCGCTGCAGTTCTTCAAGAACTGCTCCATCTTGGGTCATCTCCGTGGGGTGCAGTCTTTCAGGAATAGACTACTCCATCATCTTAGTCAACCAAGAACTGAAAGAGATAACCCCAAATTTCCTTTTACATCCTATAACCAATGTCCATTACTGCCAGCAGGAAATTAATGCATTTCATCATCTATCATCTCATTTATTAATTTTTTTAGCTTTTCATCTGAGGAGTTTCTGATTTTACTTGACAGAAGTACAAGTTTCTGTGAGTAAACGGTGAAAAACCCAAGGGTCAGTCCTAAAATAAATGGGCTCATAAAATGAGCAATCATTATAATTTAAATAAGTAATGTACAACTTATATTTGCTGAATTGGGTGAATGGCACATTTTACCCAGTATGACAAAAAAAAAAAAAAAAAAAAAAACAGTCAGATCAGGACTATCATTAAACATACAAAAAAAAGGCTCTTTAAAAAAAAAAAAAAATAAAAAAAATAAAAAAAAAGTAATTGCAATAGTGCCTGGAATCTGCAAAGGGGATCTGATTTGGAATGGACCAGGTAAAAAATAAAAGAATTAATCTTGTCTTCTTGACATTCTCTTTAAGGTCAGGTATTTTATTTTAGTGAGATGGCATCAAGAAATTTCAATGTCTTCTTTTGTGAGACATTAACTCTCAGTCCTTAAGGCATTTAGAATTCATTTATTGTTTGTTTTGATGAGACAGGATATGTGACAATAACATTTGCTGTGTTTCGAAGGAAAGCTTAACAGCATCAGTTCCAGCAGGTTGACATAAGCTCACTGTAAGTGACAAGGCCATCCACACAAAATCAAACAACTTCCAAAACCTCCAAATGTCAGTGAAAGCTACTCAGACTACACAACAACAAGGACACAGGATTCCAATTTTCACAAATCATCTTCATATTACCCACCCAGTAATTGCTGGGTGCTCGGTTAATCATCCATGTTTGTGCATAGAAGCCTTTAACCAGTGGTTCAGTAGGACACATTATTTCTCAGAATGAACAAGCTCCAATATAGTAGTAGTCTTCATTAAATGAGAGACAGAGGTTAAGCTTAAACATGTAGGCACACGCTTTATGTAACCCATTATACTAAGTAACTACACAAGTAAATAACATTAACCCTTTTTTTTTCTATTGACTTGAATAGAAATCTTGAAATTATTAGTTTAGGTGTCTTGTAAGATGCTGGAAGTTTTAATTAAACAGCAAAAAAAAAATCTATAAATAACTAACAAAATATAATTTAATTAAAATAAGCTTTCTGATATTTCTGTGTCTAAAACAGGTTAACACAAAGACTTCTTAAGGAGCCATTGCCAAGATATAGCAGCTAGATATTTGAAGACTAATTTTTAAGGGTAACAAAAAACTTTCATATTGAAATTTTGTACCTAGAGATTTCAAAGTCAGCAGTATTATGTCAATTTTTACAGATGGAAAAATTCTTTAAATATGAAACAAAATACAAGTTTAAAGTACCTTTGTTATGTAAAGCTTTGCTGAATTTTTCCACTTTGGAAGGTCTGTAAGATGCATTCACAGATCTGCCCCTTACTTTTATAAACTAGCCAAAACCAGGACAGTGTGAGAGGATGTACTTCAGATCATCCTTTAGCTGATCTTTAAACGATTCTTTAAATCAAGCATATTGTCTGTTGGTAGTTTCAAGAGCTACAACTTGTCCCAGCAACAGAAGGCACTTTGTAATCTCATGGCTTGATAAACTGACCATTATATCTGGCAATATACATGAAGTACTCATCACCATCTCTATTTTTTTTACTGTGTTAATATGCTCCAGAAGCTGTATCTGCCTCAGAAAACTTCTGCTATTTCACTGCACTAAGTCCTAGAATACAAGAGACAAAAAACAAAAAGCTCTTGCTAAAGTGATGCCTTACACCACACACTTCATTTTTTTAAACAACCAAGCTTACTAAACAGCATTTATCAGTGGATGTGCTGATATAAAATATGATTTGTGAACACAAAACAGCCTGTGTTGTTTGTTTTTCTTAAACTAACTTTTCCTCTCTGGTTGTATAAATCACAGGTATACCTACAGCATGGGTTAGTGCCAGTAGCGTGTTAGCATCTGGCTGTCAGAAGCTTTACCGCAATTCCACTCACTGCCATAGTTTAGATCCTATGACACTTCTTTGTCCTCTTTATCACTCTAGTTCTTCAAAAAGTTTGTAGCTCTTCTCATTCATTAATCTTTTCTCAGGAAGAAAAACCCGTCATTTTTCTACACAAGCCAATCCCATCAGCCTCTGGATTAATTCATTTTCCTCCAAAATTTCCATTATTTTCTCAGTATTTCTGACACTGAAATCCTGAAAACCTGACTGATATTACCTGAGGATTTCTGGGGGGGGGGGGGGTTTCTTGATTTTATATCAGAATTACATAAGACATATGAAACTATTAATCTGTGGTCCAAAACTATGGTCTACAATCAGCCCCAGCAGCCATAAATTGCTTCATCATACATCCTTCTTCGTATTTTTACAGCAGTGTATTTGCCTAAGTCTTTTTGGACCTTATCACTTCATATAGTGAAGTCAATGGGAGATCTGTCTTTGATTTAGTGCTCACAGAAATATTCTTATGAATTGGAAGTATTAGCTGTATTTGTCTCAAAGGTACCTGGAAGAAAATGAGCTTGGAAACTCTTTTTAAAGAATATGCTGGGATCTATAAAAGAAAGAATGTTTTGGTTTCTTTATCAGTTCTCTGAAAGATAATCTTTGGAGACTAAAAACCATGCTTAGCATGTATTATTTGAACAAGCCTATTTTACTTCGTATAAAATCAATTTACTGTTTATTTTGAGGTCATAGCATCAGATTAGACTGTTGTTTAGTCTTATTTAAGAACTGGAAATTATTGTAAATGGGTTTTAAAAAGCTTAATCTGCAAGGCATAATGTGACAGGGAGTCATTAAAATCAGCTTTTATTCTGTCACACTTCTTCATGATCAGCAGTTTTTGCCACCATGTTATACCCTATAATAGTTCTGAATTAGCTATTACAAAAATCGATAAAGCGCCCCATCTAACACAACATGGATGTCCCAGTGACCAAGATTTATAGGGTAATTCTCAACTAAGTTCCTCATTCTTTCTCAAATGTGAATATTGCATCAATAAGCTGATTTTCATTACTATTGCTTGAGTCATGAGCTATGACTTTACATCTGTCCTTTTTATTATCACCAAATCATTATGCAAATGTAGTTCCTGCCTGCTCACATCTTAGTTCATTCTGCCTGTTAATTACATAGCCATGCTGTAATGTAAGCACCTCCATCCTGAGTTTCACATTTTCATTTGCAGAATAACTTTAAACACATTATTGCAAACATTCATCAAAATATTCTATATAAAGACTAAATGTATCTTTATAATCTAAAAAGGTCCCATGGCTGAAGCTGTAAGTCCATCATGCCATCACTATCCCACAATTCTACGGCCATAGCCCCCCAGTCTACAATTCAATTCACTGGCTAGCGCAGCCATGGGTGACAACAGAAAACCCGCCAGATTCTACATATTGTCACTGTGAAATATACTCTGTAACTAGATGAACAGTGTCAGAAGCATCATTTTGTCTACAGAAAGCATGATTTGTTTGTACGTTCCAGACAGTGCTTAATTTTGGAGACCCAGGGAGCAGAGTTATTAACAAATAGTATCTAATTTTTACAGCTCTGTTGTCACAAGAGAGACTTGCTTTCAGAAACAGAACAAAAAAAGAGACAGGGCTTAGCTTTTCTCATTTCATCCTTATTGTATGCAATAAATGTGATCCATGCCACATCTGTAAAGAGATTCCATTTCATATTACATACTGTCAGACCAACGCTACCAATAGGATATATAGCGTTGATGATTATTGCTGTGATGATAGATAACTCCTAGCAACTTGCTCTTATTATGTATTTTACATCAGGATTGTCCTCTTACTAGAATACATCATCAGAACAATGGCTCTTTGTGTTATCCATCACTTGAGCAATGTTGCCTAGTGTTATTCATCACAAAGGCAGTGACACTTAAAGTCATACATCATCAAAATGATGGTCCGCCACGCACAATGCAAAAGAGTCTTTCTAGATGTTGTAGCGGTGGCAAACGAATTAAAAAAAAGTTCTTTATGATTTTTAGAGAAAATAAATTATTTGTAAAAAATAATCTTATTACGTAACAGTATCTAATCTGCAGGGATTTAATAGCATATTATCATTTTACGAAATAAACCTAATAGCTCTTCCAAATTTCATTGGAACTAACAGGAAATTTCTAGGGGAAAAATAAAAATTCTTTTTATAGCATAATTGTGAGTGGAAACAGTGTTACAAAATAGAACAGGAAAAGAAAAAATATCAAGCTGAGGCTCCAAAAGTGAGTCACACAACTTCACTTGTCAGAATTCAGAAATCTGAGCTGCATTTCCTATTATTAGTCTTTGACTGATCTTTTGAATTAGCAAGTTCTCTGAGAAGACATTTCTTGAACAAGGACAATAAGGACTCTTGCAAATGTCTTTTATGCAATCTAACAGAATCAGAGCTTAAATTTTATGTCTAACCTACAGTGAAAAGACATTCCTTTCCAGAATTATTTTCTATGATGATCCATTTTTTCTTCTTAAAAAATATGAAATATGCCTTTGAGAGAATCTTCAGTTCTGTTTTTAGAAAGAGAAGAATATTTTTTTTTCGGAACTGTATGTCTAACAGATGTTATTATACACAAAAGAAACAGAATATAACTGTTTCAACACCTGCAAAATCAACATATTATTACTTTATAACCTGAGGATAAAGTCCCAGTGATACCTCTACTGTTACCTGTGCTTCCTTTTTCCTCACATTCCTTGATGGTATGTGTGCTGATATCTTTCTGTTCTGCATCAGAAAGCTGAATATTTATATCAGGAATAAGTTTAATAATTTTGTACACTATATCTTATGCTTTTTGACTGTTCTTTGAACAGGTTTGCAAAGTAAGTTATTAACACATATGAATATATAAACCATTTGGGGAGTTCAGATTTATTTTAATTTGTCATTAATAATCACAATGATGTCTAATAAGTTAATTCATTCCCCTGGAGTAAAATTCAACTTCAAAGAACCGTTACTTCAACCTTAGTAGTTTTTGCCATTTTAAATAGCTTTTTCCAGTTAACCACACTATGCTTTGTAGTAAGTCTAACAATTGCAGTATGGCTGCTATTTACATGAGCTCTACCCTGCACATTTGTGGCCATGCCTTATATCATTTATGCCATCACACAATCTTATGATATCTTGTCACAAATGTATGTGCACTTACGCCTTTTGCAAAACTTACTGTTAAACCCCTGTGTGTTACACAAACCACACATCTTACTTATTTAGCATAGTAACTAAAGTATCTCAAAGTTGTTCCATCAAATCTAATGTTTAAATCACAGGTCATTCTTGGGGTATTAACTTTGTAGTCACTTCATTCATTACTGGCTTTGCCAGCTTTAGTCTTTGTGAAACACTGAGCTAAAGCAATTCCACAGTGACAACGAACACTGCAAAACTGATCATACAGTTCCACCTTGGGCAGCTTCCAGATTCTCCAAAGAACAGCGCTCCTCTTTAACAAATGATCCAAATAAACTTTAGTGCTTTTAAGCCACGAATATTTAATGTCCCAAGAAGTAAAATAACTTTAGACATTTAAACTGAAAATCTCTTTCAGGTGTTTTCAATGCTATTGAACAGGATCTCAGCCATTTTCTTGAGAGAAGGTTGTATAACAGGTTATAGAATTCAAAGTGAACATTTAAAGGTCTGCCATGAGAGAGATTATCAAGGCTCTTAACAGAAAAAGAGGAACCCATTTGTTTTCATTATTATTTAACTCCCAGCAGCAGCAACAAAGCAGCGGACTATGTTACTACACTTTTGCTAGGGAATTTGAACGTAAAATCTGTGGTTTTGTATGTACTAGTACTTATTGACCAATCTCTCCTCTGCCCATTAAATAGAAATTTCTCTCCTGTATCTGCTGCTTTTACTTTCTAATGGCTCTTTGTTCTTTTCTCCTAAAAAAAAAAAAAAAAAAAAAAAAAAAAAAAAAGACGTAATCTATAACCTTAAGGGAAATTGTAGCTACAAAGCATAGCTTGATCTTAAAGTTCTCTTCAATTTAGCACATAAGGGTAAATTGTATTCATCACAATTTTCCCATTAAAAAGTTATTGTTAAACTAAACTTGCATCGGTATCACCTCTTTGCAAGCCAAGTGAGCAGGCTAGGCACAAGAAATTGGGAGGGGACACAGCTGGGCCAGCTAACCCAAGGGATATCCCATGCCATGTGATGCTGTGCTCAGTAATAAAACTGTGGGGAGAAGGGAGGCTGGCCAGGGCTGCCATTGCTCAGACACTGTCTGGGCATTGGTCAGTCGGTGGTGACCAGCTGAGGGGTTTTTTGCATTACTTAATTTTCTTAAGTTTATTTCCTTTCTTCTTTATTGTCTTTGTTTTTTTTTTTTTTTTTTTTTTTTTTTTTTTGGGGGGGGGGTTGTTTGTTTGTTTGTTTTACTTTTTTGGGTTTTTTTACAGTATTAAACTGACTTTATCTCAACCCTTGAATTTTCTCACTTTTACCCTTCCAATTCTCTCACCCATCCAACTGTGAGTGAGCAGCTCACTGCCTACAGAAGAACAGTGAACATCCTATAATACATATGAGGCCTGGAACTAAGAATCCTCAGTCCCCTAATATGGATTTTTTAGTTTCAGGAAACAGTCAGGACACCAGCAAAAAAGGCTGGTGTTAGTCAAATACTTATTCTCTGAACAAACGGGTCTATTTTCAGCAAAAGGGCAGATTAGAGAGTTTGGGGAAGAGGATGAATGAGTTCTGGTTAGAGAATCTGAGCAGAATTTTTAAAATATCTGTCTGGTGGTGTCTAACCAAACTGATACAGAGCAAGATAGGAAGACGCAAGGATGAAACACATTCCAGACACTGGAACTTTATTTCTTTAAATAAATTAAGGCCTAAAGAAAAGCTTTTGAGCATTCCTAAGGAATTAACCTATACTAATGCCTTGAATTTTATGTCTGTCTGTTACAGGAGATACACGATACAATAGCCTTCTTGTACCCACTACCTACCTCGCCCAAGAGATCACCCTTCCAATTGTAGAGAATTAGTTGTGGCTAAAAATTCACTGACATAAGTAAATGAAAGTGCCCAGAATGTTCTGTTTACTTTTACTCTCTCATTCATATACAATCAATCTTTGCATTTTTAAGCCTTGTCTATCTTTAGCATGTGTGCTTGCAATTTATATTAAGCATTACTTTGCAAGACAGAATCATGTGCATCATGAAAAGGATGTTCTTCACTGGTCTAAAGCATATTGCTTGTTCATTAATTGTGAAAAAGTCAAGAATAATACAGGAAAATCCATGGGTACAGCTTGTTTTTGACGGTATACAGCTTGGAATGTCAGGGTAAGAGCTTAAATGAATTTCCACAGACTTTCCATTAGGCACCAGGAATAGCTCTACGTAATATATAAAGTGCAAATAATATGTTTCCTTAAACTCTCCTGTGCTTTAATGAAATACCTATGTAATATCACTTAAAGCATCGAGGAAGTGTCATTTTATAGGAAATATAGAGAAAAAATAAAATACCTACATCTTAAAGCAGAACAGCTATTTTAATCAGATAATATTTACCAACTCAAAATAGTATTTTTAAGTGATGTGAAAGAAGGAAACAGTAATTACAGTAACGTTATTATAGCTTTAGAAGAATTATGCTTTTATTTCCAGGTATCAAAATTGTGGGAAAATTCAGGAATAGCCATAATCAGTATTCAGCTATTGTTCCCATTCCCTTATGTGCAATGCTTGTTTAGATACAAAAAAGAATTTCCTGGCTAGTAACCAGGCAATTATTCATGTTTAAAAACCATAAATTTATTGCCACGAGGTAAGATAAGACTATTGTGTGGATGTCTAGCCCACATGAAACAAATTACAAATCTCAGTTCTCTCTTTAATATTTTGCCTGTGTAAGTAATCAAAGCTTTCAGAATAAAAGGTCTAAGGTATATCAGGCAGCTACAATTTATTCAGACATTTTTGAAGATTTTAACAGAAGTTCATTACCAAAATATGAGTCTGAAAAAAATCACTGGCTGATTAATACTGCAAACTGTTTTAATGAATAAAATTAAAGACTAGGAACTTTAAAAATGGAAAAAAATAAGAAAAAAAATATTCTGCTTTCTGTCAGAGTGGAGAGTATTCTACTTCAAGAACAGTTCCTCAAGGGTTTTAATGAGTAAGTATCAGAATGAAAATAGTTTAACTGTAGAGAGATTTGAGGGATCACGGCTGTTAAACATAGTTAAACAGAAGCTTGAAAGAAGTAGTGAATTTAAAAAGTTGGAAAAGAGGTTGTTCATGAGGAGTTATTTTTGGTGTTGAATGCTGCAGGGTCTAAGATTGCAAAGAATGAATGACGTGGGCCAGTACAATGACAAAATTATGTATCAACAGTGGCAAGGAAAACTACATGTAAATGGTTCATTTTATCTGCTTACATACACTGACAGCTTCTTAGTGGCTGAAAACACTGTGGAAAGAAACCGAAGCATCTTTAAGGAGAAACCAGTAAACAATCTGATGAAACATACAGCAGTCATAAGCATAAATAAGATGCTATGACAGACATAATTAGAAATGGACTAATAGACATTATATATAATTACCTTAAGGACAGCTGTGAGATAACCATACTAAGGCTAAAAGACTTCTTTTCACACTTAATGGTCAAATATTTTCTCTTCCTATGATATCCACAGAGCTAATTTAACCTCAGAACCTTCCTTGTGTATGTGGTGTTCAATCAAAGTGCACTGGAAAAACATACAGAGACATTTAAGAGAGGCCTTAAATGCCTTAGGTCCATGCCTACAAGAACAGTTCTGCAGCTTAGTATGAAATCTAACAACCCAGTTATTCTGAATGCCCCTCAGTACTATGATCAGTAGAGCTGATCACTTCCAAGGTTGTTTCTGATACTCTTGGAAAAAAAGTATGGCCCTTATGCACCACGGAAGGAATGAAATGTGATATCTGTTCACCAGTTTACCTGGCAGCAGAGGCAGAAACCTTTTTTGTCTGATAACTGGCATAAACCAAACCATGCATAAGGATCAAAATGGACTTTGTGATCTGGCTCTGAATGATGCTTTCGTTCAAAAGTAAACAGACATGGAACTTGGACAACATTTCCAGCCATATTTTCTTGAAGCATTCTTTTCAACACAAGTATTCTCAAGTTAGTAGCCGTAAATCAAATTGTAGGCATACATATGTAGCCTTGTGGTGTGCTGAATTAAGGGTGGTGGGGGAAGATATCTTGTATGTAATGACATCTAAAGGCAAAAATAAAACAGCAAAAACTCAGTTTCTCGGTGGGAAATTATGTAATCATATTAAGAACTATTTTCCGTGACTAAAAGTTGTACAAAATATCTTTCAAAACTGATGTCCTCTTTCTTTCTCTCTGACCAGATTGCTGTGTGCACTTCATTTATTCCACCTCTTTGCCCATGTTAATTTTGGCAATAAAACAAAAATCTAGGAGGACATCTTTCAGAGAAGTCATCACTGCCTACAAGGATGTCTTACCTCTCATTTAGAGAAGCCCTTGTTTTCAATCAAGTTACTTGCAAGGCTGTAGATGATAACATGCAACACAGCACTAGTGCTGGGTGTCACATCACTGTCTCAAGTCTGTATGTTTACCTTAAAGAATGTCAGTCGTTCTATACTCCGACTACTTGCCAATTAGACAGCTGCAACGAAAGAATGCTTAAATATTTCACAGTAATTATTGCAGATTAGAAATGTTACTTTTTTTGACATGCCCCTGCTTATGAACACAAAAAAAGTAAATGATCCTCCCTTCTTCATGAAGAACTGTCAAACTAACTGACTTTGGTGGGAGATCTACCAAGCACTACCTACCTCAGACTTAAAAATTGTTGGCAGCACAAGTTAAAATAAATGAATTGCACACTTGAAGCCTATGCAAATACATGCAACACATCACATATATCCTGACCACACCAAGAAAAACTATGCAAGTGATGCAAAGACAATTTGCTTACGGGCAGTAGAAATGTTGTTCTGGGGGCCTGTCTGCCAAGCTGTGTACGCACAATTTAGTCGTGTTAGATTTCATTTCCCTGACTTGCTGAGTACCCAAAAGGGATTCAGAACCATAGGAGTGCAGCCTCAAAATGTGTTTGATAGCAATCTTTATTCAGTTTACTACTGGTTTAGAGCTTGTAGCTCACAGAAAATAACCTGTAACATTTATTTGCTTCTATCACAAACTACAGCACAGTGGCATTTATACTTTAGAAACTTCCCCACTTCTGAGCTAGGGTCTGCTTAAATTATTTTTTTTTTTTATTTCCATTGCACAGTAGAAGATATTTTCTCACCTAAATCCCCGTGGCTTTACCAGGATTCTTACTATTGTTCTCTTGAATCCCTTGCCTCTTGCTCGTTGGGACTGAGTATTGTAAAGCCAGCATGAACACTTGCGAGTGTGCAGTTTGTGAACCTGCATATGGGACTTGCCTCTGCTTTTTCAGCCTTTCTTTACATCTAGTTATTTTGGTAACTGGTTTCCTACTTTTCTCTAAACTTTTCCCTTAATCCCACAGTTAAGACGGGCTTTTCTTATCTACTTCCTGTTCAACATTTAGAATTTTTGGAACAACCTCTTTTTGTATATTTGTAGCTATTGTGTATTGATCTAATCCCAGTACTACAGCTGCCTGGCTATATCCTGTTCTATTCTTAGGACATGTCTCCACAATTGGATAAATTGAAATAATATGATGTAGCATAAAATAAGTTATTTTCCTTTTCTATTGGCAAAATTTATAGGTACTCTTGAAATTACTCTTACCAAAACAGAACTGAGATTAGGATTTTTTTTTATATGACAAATAGCAATGTGAAGTAATTAGAGATAAATCCCATACAAAAATTCCAGATGTTAAAAACCTCTAAACTTTCTGCATCTCAAGAACTACAGAGAATATTTTCAGTCTGTTGCCTGACTTCAAGAAAAACTCAGCCAAAGCTACATACTAAGCACATACTACGCAATATTGTGTATTGCTGTAACCATCATTACAGCATGCCATAAAATGCATACTTAATAGTCAGTCAGGACAATCAGGTTAGCTTTACTGTGGTCATTTAATTTTGCAGTAATACAGGAAGGAACATTCTAGCCTAAGGAATTTGTATGAACTACATTAAGTGTACACTGATATATGTGAGTTATCCTATTACCTGCCTTTTATGACATTTTGTTGTTCATAAAGGGAAGAAAGATATTTTCACTAAATTAGAATGTTCAAATCATTTGCCATAATTGCGTTTGGTTAGTAATTAAGCAAAGGTTATTCTGTAATAATAATGTAACTATGGTAATATGATAATAAGTAGGGATGTAATTTTGCTAAAAGCGATCTGTGCCACCAATAGCAATTACACTCTCCTTTGTTAACCACCGTGATTAAGAAATTATTAGAAAATGAATATCGAAAGTAGAGTGTAAAAACCATGTACACAGGGTATTTGCTTGAAGCTTCCCTTGTTGGTGTTGAACATCATGCCAGGCTGCTTCTGCTAGACAATTTTAAGATAAACAATACAAATATAAAGTATAAACAAGTATAAACAACCATTTTTGTTTTAACCACAAAGAAGGATGACTGGTGACCTTCTGCTTATTCCATTTATCTGTCATGAAATGAACCTAGAAAAGTTTTTTTTTTCTAATATTTAAGTCATCTATAATTTTAGATTTTAGATTTTTCAAATGTGATTCAGAATAGTGACTGATCTGTGTCACTAACAAATCTGGTCCTCACAGCAGCTGTCCATCTCCCGTAGTGCAGCTGCCTGCCTACCTTTAAGAGCCAGTGCCCATCACCCTGAAAGAGGCAGTTCTCCTGCAGCCAAATGTGTTCACATTACTTTTCTGAAGAATTCTTGTCTAAATTAAAATGCATATAGCATTTTAAAGTCTTTATTGCATGAGACTGAAAATTTATCCAGTCTTACTGGTTTCCCCACTTGACAGACAAACTCTTTCATCGTGACAAATGATAAATCCTAGGAACAGCAGAGATTTGTACAGCTGCAGAATATGCACCCAAATCTTGCTTTATCCATTTCCATAGTAAGTCACTACAGGTCACAGGCTGAATTGGTTCATGCGGGATAGACATCAAAGGACAGCCCACAAGCAAGGTTTACAGCCAGCACTAGGAGCATTTGAACACAACCCGCTCTGAAAACAAACACTAGCTGTTCCTAATCCCACTCCAGTAAACAAGTTGGGAAAGAAGATATGCAATAAATTCACTTTCAGAGTGGGGCTTAGGTAGTTCACAGATTGTTGAAGGAACAGGGTCATAACAAACAACAGGATAAAACAAATGCTGCGTACCCTTTTCTACACTGTAGTGAAAAATCCCATTAACAGCTTGGTCTTGCCAGCAGATGTGTCATTGAAGACACAAACTATTCAGAACTTTCCCTCTCTCTTAATGCTCACACTACACAGATAACTTTGCATTAAATATGATGCCAGCTGTGCATCAAAGAACGAAATCTGTCTCTTAGATTACACGCTGTTTTGTACACCCTGCACAAAGCTGCCTTTCTTTCTGTTGCAAGATTTACAAGGTGCAAAAGACTTACAGCTTCTTGAGGGCCGCGTACCTCACCTGTTTTCTAAACTGCCCATTCTAGTATAACAGAAGGGATTCAAGAATGACCCAGGAGTCTGTGAGGACACATTAAAACATAGAGGTCTAACTTCAGGACCACCTGGAGATCACCCAAACCTCTCTGAATTGCAGTGAATAGAGAATTAACTTTTGGTCCCCATACTCCAGACCATGAGATGGCCAGACAAGGAATTGCATATGAAAAAAAAAAAAAAAAAAAAAAGAAAGAATGCTGCTGGACTCTCAGGGCCAGGTGTTTATCAGCATACTGCCAGGCAAAACTAAGCCCTAAATGTTATAAAGATGAATGAATAAATGACAAAGCTGCATGCCAATAATACATTCCTCTCTCCTTAATCACTGGATTATTCCTAACTGTTCGCTCAAACCCTCAAGACTCCTTTCACAGGCTAGACTTTAAAAAGCCACTTGGGTTAAGCAGAGAGAGAAAAGCTATTAGCAACTCTGCCCAATGTTTTGTTTTATCTATCACTGAGACACCAGGTCACTGTCAAGGAAAACCATTAAGAAGTAGATGCTCACCTCTTCACTGAAAAACAATTACAGGTAAGTAATTTTCTCTACCATGAAATATAGTAATGTGCTTTATTGCCTTAACCTTTCAGCATTTTATCTTTTGGCTAGCAGCTACACCTTCTCCCTCAAATTAACAAGGCCATCAACAATAAAATAACTAACCAGTCACATATAAAATGCAGAAAGATGAAAGCAGAATGCCACACTACTAAATTTTTGAGACTAAATCAGATGTTAATATTGTGAAACATAAATTTTGTGGCAAAGTTTGTGGACACCAAGTTCATGTAATTCTCTGTTTTATTTATGGGAAGCAGTTTTGGTGCAACTGCTTTCTGCGGGGACGTTGCTATGGTAAAGGGCCCTTTTGGAGGCAATAGTGCAGAAACTCCAGTTCAGTACAAAGTTTGTATTAGAAAATTCACAGCCTCAGCTGATTAAAAAAATTAGGATTTCTTGTTACCGGAGAATGACATACGTCAAGATACATATATCTAACATTAAGTATGGGGAGATCTTATCCCAGACATGCCCCAATAGAGAAAGTTTTTGGCCATCCAGCTTACTGTATACTCAAAGCACCACTTTCGCCCCCCCCCCCCCTTAGTGAAAATAAAACTGAACAATAATCTCAAACTTTATGTATAACAAACTGAGAAATAAAAGGTGGAATAGTATACAAAATTGGTGAATTTTAATTGTAAATGCAAGGGAGAAAACTGATCTTTGTAGATCCTTTTACATCCTTAAACACTATTCTAATGCCATATTTATAAACACATTAAAAATAAACTATCGTAATTTATGTGCTTACAAGAAGAAAGCACCCTCATCCTCCTAAAATTCAAATCAAACAATGTCAGCAGTCATTAGACAAGAAAAACCCAGAGCATGGGTTTCTTAGCAAATAAGAGCAAAAGCATTGAGTATATGTTCTATTTTTCAGAGGATTTATAAACTGTTTAAACAATATAAATGCAAAGGATTTGGACTCTTCTATGACTCATGCATGAGCTCAACCGGAAAATGAGTGTCTGTGTCTTAATAGGTTTTAGTGCAGAGTGTTGGCATACTTCTAAGAACACTTTTTCTCTTTTTAAAGCACTTTTCAAACTTTGAGTATTTTTCAGTAGCATTTAAAGAAGAATAAAAATGCTGTCATCTTAGACCTATGGCAGTTTAGTTATGACTGAGTTCTCTGAGTGGGAAGGTAAAAATGGCAAAAACTCTTTGAATTATAGCAGTGAGAATACATGTTCAAATGCTCCAGGTTCTAAGGTGGACAATTCACAATCAAATTTTAGATACCAGTTGTCTAGCAACCTTATTATGTCCTAATAGCTAGAAGAAGAAAGATACTTTTTTTTCCAGCAAGAATGAATTACTGAGCCTGAAGGAGTAAAACATCCTATGTCCTATGAAGCAAACTTAACCTGAAAAGATTTCTAGTCAGAAACTGTAATGAGAGACATATTTTCAGGAATCTCTGAGCACAAATGAGATGCAAATCTGACAAACTTACCTCGAGTATCACAGCTCTCCACTCTGGATGCAGCTTGAGTTCATCCTCTGAAGTTGAAATTCAATTGTGGTAACACCTTAAGGTATCCACTTATCCAATTAGAGCCTTTTATAGTGATTGAAGAGGTACCCAGCCCAGGTACAGGAACGGTTTATGAGCTTATAAGGTCCCTAGATACCTGCTGAAGCTGGAAAAGTCTCACAGACTGTAGATAACAGATGAAAATTATCTATCTTTCATTTGGACACAGCATTGTCCCCTGTTGCTTGGAAATCACATCTGGTAACATAAGCACATATAAGTTTTGCCTGTCCACTTTCAGATTCCATCAGTTTTCAAAAGGCATGAATCAAAGAGCTTATCAGAAATCAAATGGCAGTCCTTTTTGGAGCCCATGATATCTCAGATTTCTAGTCTTGTTGCTTCTCCTGACCAACTTTGCAGCTCCTCCCAAAGGCTTAAGGGCCAACAGTGTTCTGAGCTTTTGCAGCTCACCTCTCTTGACTTTGTAGACATTACTTCAAGTACGTTTTTAATATATATTGTGCTGCCTTATTTTTAAAAAGTAATTTCCTAATGAGGCAATTTGAGCCTAAAAAAAGAAGTAGCTCAGACTTTCACTTCAGATTCAAACTGCGTCAAAGCCTTTCTGAAAACCATAAAGATTGACACACAAATTCCCCCCCAACACACACATACTTCCCTGCCCTTCCAAGCTTTGATCAAAAGTTTGGGGTTTTAATGACATTGACAGGGAAAGAAAGTCTATTAGCACAGAATTTCAGTCTAATGAGAGAAATGCTGAAAATCCTAACAGCTTCCTCTTGTGAGATTTCCCACCAGATTCACAGTCTAAAAAGACTGCGAAGAAGGCAATACAGACTCCATTACTCTCTGAAGCTCACTCTTAGGAAATACCATGCAGAATATTAATTTATTTTATTAATGCTACATTTCCCTTGCAGATGATACTGTGCTAGCTGCATGTTACTGCATTTGCAAAGAGATTTGCAAACCATCCTTGATATTAAGAGACAAACATTCTCATTTTTCCATCCATTTTAATTGACTTGGTGTTTGTTCTGTTGCTACTGGAAACAGTGGACAACACGCAGGAGTAAAAAAAATGCAAAATAGTACTGAGATATGGCACATACTGCATCATTCACTGAGCAAAAGAAAAAAAAGCAATAGTGATTAGCCATTATGTATATTAGATTTTGCCACTGAAATTCTTTAAGTATTTTTTTAAAAGAAAGAATTTAAATACAGCATCGGATTTATTAACTTGACTGATTGAGTTCTGGTGCCCTACTCATTTAGTATCTCTCCGAGCAAAATCAGAACGATTACTAAGAAACAGCTGAGTAATTTATGTGTAAAATATGACACACAGCTCTCCAGGCCAAATGCAACAACACTGAGTAGGGTCAGTAGTGGGAGAAAGGTGCTCTATGAATGCAAAACATTGACAAGTCTGAAGACCAGCACTGTCCAACTGAAAAACAAAAGGAAGGAAGAAAAGAGGACTGCTTTCCTTAGAGGCTTATTACATTTATTTTACTTTGTTAGTAAGTCTGTAGAGTATGTAGTGCCAATTAAGGGTCTTACTCACTTTCTTACTTACCTTACTTACCAGTCTGATAGAAATAGAACACAAATAAAGCAAAAATTAATTCATGATGCAATGAATGCACCAAATGGAGAAAAACCCCTTACTTTTCATTTCTATAGCACTTGAAAAAAAAAAATACTGAGTTATTATCTTTTCACCAAATTTTTTTAAACACCTCTTGGTGCCTCTTTATTAGCTGTAAGTAATTCCAGCTGGTGAGCAGTATACCAAGCACTGTGTCCTCTAGTGTCAGAAAACGCAAGGAGGATACCAAGACACATATGTCAGACATGCACTATCTTAAATGGTTTTATGGGCACAGAAACAGACAGTACCACATTTTGGAGCCTTTCAAGTATGAAATTACTTTTTTTATTTCAGTCCTCATAATTTCTATTTCAAAAATTATTAAAAAAATAATTAAAATTTAAAATAATTATTCCTTGTGAACAGCTTTTCTGAGTGCCCAGTGTGTCATTCACAGTGATTACAAATAAAGTAATTTTCTGTTTGGAAATGATAACTCATGGATTTGAAAATATTTTGTGTGATTTATGGTAAATTAGATTATAAAAGAGTCTGCAGAAACTGAGTGATCTGATTTAGCCTTATGTCT
>NW_010102886.1:173985-180180 GCF_000699245.1 Pterocles gutturalis
AAGGTAAGTCATCCCCAAAGGTGGGGGGCTGGGGGGTGGGGACGGGACAAGAAGGGGGAGTGCTAGAAGCAACCACCTATTGCTGACTTTCAAATGGGAGCTGGAAACTAATTGTACCTCTGTGGATCTCCTTCTGAATACAATTCACTGCTATACCATATGCTGCTTCATAGCATATACACTCAATTTTCTTATGACAGAGAGAAACTTGGGACAGCAATGCATCTTTAACTTCTAAAAGGGAAAATGCAAACAAACAGAAGGTGAGTTAAAAGGGAATTAAAAGTATTTGGTGAAAAACCAAAATATTTATATACAACAGGATGACTATCAAAATTTGAATAAATAGATATTAGAAATTAAAAAAAAATGTTTCAAAATAACACAAAGCAAAGATGTTCATCAGAAAAGTAAAAAGCTGAGAGGAATAGAAAGACATCCTTAAAAACAGGTCATTTCTAAATGGGAAAAGCAAAAATACTGTTAATAATATCAAGTTAAATAGAGGACAGTATCTTGTTTCAAATGATTTTTTTTCTTGCAAAGCTTTTTTAGGAAACAATGGGGTCAGGATGTTGCCTAGAGGCAGAAATGCCAGACACACACTGGTAGGTTCCAGTTTGGATCAAAAGTGCAGTGTATCCATACTGTTCCCGCTCCTGGTGGGCGCTGTGCCTTCGGTGACTTTATACTGCTCAGGGCCTTCTGGTTGCAGCACGGTAACTTGGCTGTCCCCTGCATCTCTCGACTCTTCCAGCCAAGCTGTTGTGGCACTGTTTTTCAGCACTTCTGGGCAAAATTTTTCCCCCCTGTCTCTCATGCTGTTATTGTTATGGCTTTCAATTGCACCTATGACTAGTTCTCAGGGGAAGTAACTGGCACTTACATCAGAATCACCCCTTCCTTCTTCTATTTTCTGCCTTTGGGTTGTAGCTTTCGCATTAGGGTTTACATTTAGTTCACAGTACCAAATAAAATGGATGCACATTGCCTCTTACTGTCTCTCTCTCTCTCTCTCCTTTTGTTTAACTAATCCCCAGAACTAACTTTCACTGTTTGACTCAATGTGTAACATCAGCTAAGTACCCCAGGGAGAAAACTTTGTGAACACGAACTTGTTTCACCATCCTTTGTTCCAGGCTGAGTACCAACCTTGGAGTGCATGAACTAGATTACTTTCAAATGAAACTAAATTGGAAGGAAGTGCACCCAATACATACCAGATGGATGTTCAGTCCAAGGGACTAGATTAGAAGTAGACCAAAACATATATATTAATTAAAAAAAAAAATTATTGTGAAATATGGATGGTGGAGTAGCAGGTCCTCAGCAACAGCTGTATCACTCTACAGATTGGTCTGAACTCCTTGACAGTGTAGACTTACCCAGTAAAGCTAATTGCCAATCATAATATAAAAGGATCACCTTAGCAGGGTACAAAAGAAGGATTCAAGGAAGGCAAGGCCCCATGAAGCCTGGAGCTGAGGTTTCCATAACAGAGTCATTCTTTACAGAAGGGGAGACTAAGGAATTGTCTCCAACTGGTTTGTCAATAGGATTTAGAACAAGCTGAATAGTGATAAACTTCCAGGAGCAGATGGTATTCACTCAAGAGCTCTAAAAGAACTCAGATGTGAAATTGCTGCAGTGTGCAGCTTATCATTTAAGTCAGCCTCCATACTAAGAGGCAGCAAATGTGACACAATCTGATAAAAATCTCCTAGGAGAGATCAAAGAATGATAGCCCAGGAAGGCTGACCTTCATTCCAGCAGATCAATGTCATAAAGAACAGAAAGAAATTAAACCATCATGAGATAAGAATAAGGTCCTTCTGAATTCACACTTGTGAGGAAACAAAAGAAAATGGTGTTTAGAATGTAGACTAGAGAAATGGTTGCCCAAGGGGACGTATAAGGTCTATGATGCTCAACATAAATATGAGTCATCTCAGAGAAAGGGTCAAAAGTGAAGCAACAAAGTTTGCTGATGATGTAAATGTGCTCAGGGCATACTCAATGTCACTAAACAGAAAATAATGTATATAAAAATAAACCTGACTATTAAATCTGCCTAAATTAACCACTGACTCTCAGTAAAGAGATTTTAAAAGCCTCATGGCCACTTCTAAGATTCTAAGGACTGCTTATTAGAAGCATAGCTGCTGGTGATAAAACCTTTTTAAAGCCAACAGAGGCATGAAACTGGTTAGACAGAGGTACTAGTAAAGAATCAAAGACTGGGCAGGTGGTCTGCAAAGTGGATAGGAAATTGGCTAACAGAACCAGGTTTGCTGATGACACTAAACTGGGTGGTCAGGCTGGAAGACTGGGCTGGCAAGAACAGTGTGTATGAAGTTTAACAAAGACAAGTGCCAAGTCCTGTACCAGGGATGACATAATCAAAGAGCCCAGTACAGGCTAGGATCTGTGTGGCTGGGGAGCAGTCTTGCCGAAAGGGACTTGTTCATCTAGTAAGGTAGTTAATACTCCCCAAATTTCAGAGGTTGTACCTACTTGACAAAGTGCCACTTAAGATTAAAGAATAATAAAAATAATTAGCATAAATTAGGAAATTTAATTTCAAAAATTATATTGACAACCAATCAGGAAAGCGACCTGCAAAACCAGAGTTTTCCATTCTCTTTCAAGAGTAAGCTAAGACATATAGACATTTGGATCAGGCACGTGAATTGCATGAAACATCATGGATCTACTGCAGGCAAGGTCTTTGTTCTCTAAGGAACCTCTTAAATGAAAAAAAAAAAATGTTTGCTTTCCCAGTGAATATATTGCTATTGCTAGATATTAAACTGTTCTACCAAAAAAAAAAAATTTTAAAATAAAATAAAAAAAAAAAGTTAAAGTCTCATTTAACTGTGTTTGGAAACATTCAAGGTCAGATTGGACAGGGCTCCAAGCAAACTGATCTAGTTGAAAACATACCTAAAGATGTACTTTCCAATCCAAACTATTGCATGATTCTATGAAAAACTTTTACTTAATTTTAAACATAGTATGTGGTTACCTTCCCTACTCAATTTGATCTCTGTATTGAAATAAATCCAAATCCTTGGGCACAGTTAACAGTAGAAAAATCACTAAATTTTTATGATCTCTCAATCAACTGCAGCTTCCTAAGCTAAATAATTGGTTATCCAGTTGTTCAAGTCTGTAAGGGAGGTGATGAGCTGTCCCACATCATCTGGTCTGGGACTCTGATTACATTACCCAGCTGAGCAAGGAATCCTTGAATTAAATAGCTGAAAATAATACGGGAGAAGTTTCTCAATAGACATGCTAGAAGCTTAGAAAGGAGGGTAGAAAGATATAAAAGTACGTACACTAGCACCAAGACTTTAAAAATTCATTGGAAAACAGGCAGACCTCTGGATTCCATTAGGGATTCTGATCTGAAGGTCAAAGTCAGTTAAGAAGTCTAGGGAAATCAAAGCAAGAAAAAACATTAAAGTATTTTTTATTAATTTGTCTAGACCCCGAAATGTCTTGTACAGGCTAAAATAACAGGTGATTATGAAATCCTTACATGGGCTGTGTATTTCTTAGCTACTGGCTGAAGAGACGAACTTTAACCAAAGCAGAAATTTCTACAAAGGGGCTGAAGACAGAGCACACACTCAGCTCAGATAGATGAAGAGCACAGGGCTCTGAAACTAAAACTGAGACCTGTCAGAACAACCAATTGGACATCCAGTTGAGAGAGAGACTTGTTGCCAGGGCTGTAGCAGACAGCATAAGTATTTTTGATTACAGTTCATTAGGTAACTAATAAGTACAAATTTTGACATGTAAAAGGGTTTCTAAAATTCCCTTGATGTAAGACCTGTCCTGGAACTTTGATTTCTCAGTGACTTCTTACATATCCACAAGTCAGTTTGAAATAAATTCTTGAAGCATTATGTGAGCTTATCCAATCAGCATGCTTGTGGATAAGGAAAACAGAATTGTTATCATCCCCACTTCTGTTGTGGTTAAAAGAACATCTTTTAGAATAACCATGTAGAGCAAAGCACAGCTCCCTGTCTGCATTACACTTCCTGAACCTGCATATTAACTTAAGCTTATTTTCAGAGGCTCACTTGAAGAGACAGTGTGAAGACCAGTGCTACTGGAATCGGTAGCAATACCTTTTGGAACCCTAGAGAATAATTTCAATTGGTAGCAACTGAGAAGGAATTTTAGATCCTCTCTGAAATTTTCTTTCTTCTCTACTTTGCCACTCACAGGATGTGGAGCTTCTGCTCTGCTCTTTCCTCAGCCTTCCCTCAGAAAAATTATTAGGAGAGTCACACGCCTCTCCAGACCAGAACTTCAAGGCTGCTGGAATTGACTTTAGATCTGAGGAATTTACTTTAGTGTTGTTGTGGTTTACCCCTGGCTAGCATCAAACACCACACAGCCACTTGCTCACCCTCCACCCTCCCAGGGACTGGGAAGAGAACTAAAGGGGCAAAGGGAAAACAGACTCATGGGTCCAGATAAGAAAAATTTAATAACTAAAGTACAACAAAACTGAAAATAATAATGATGATAATAGGAATATATACAAATATACAAATAAGTGATACACAGTAAAAGAGCTCACCACCCAATGATGAAGGCTCAGCTCATTCCCAGCTAATGATCCCAGAGCAGGGAGAGTCCCAGAACTGCAACCCCTGAAAGGAGGTAGAAGCCTGAGCATCCGAGGGACCAAGAGCCAACCAAGAGAGTGAGACAACCCAGAGAGAGGGGCAACACAGAGAGAGAGAGAATGAATTTCCAGACAGATCCTCATCTATATACTGGGTGTGACGTGCATGATATGGAACATAATATTGGCCAATTTGGGTCTTAATCCTAAACTCGAGCTCGAATCCTAGGCTAGTAACTTGGGCTGTGTTCCCTCCCAGCTTCTCCTGCACTTGCAGACACCAGCACAGCAGAGAAGCTGAAAAGTCCTTGCATGTCCTGGCAGCAACTATTAACATCAGTATGTTATCAGCCTTCCCAGCACAAATCCAAAACACAGCCTCTTACTACCTTCTATGAAGAAAGTTAACTCTGTCCCAGCTGAAACCAGGAAAAGTGTGTTGGTAATACCATGCAAAGGATAAATGTGTCTCTGTAACAGAAGGCACTGTGGACTTCATTTTCAGTCTCAGCTGAGCTGCTGGAATCCTGAGCATGTTGGAGGCCTCTGAAATAATTTTAGCCAGGTACAAATTGTTCTTTTCCTTGTATGGTAAATCAAACAAGTACTATGTGGAATTTTGTAAACCTTCCTCCGGCATATGAAAGTTTAAAATATAATTGAGGCATTCATAGAACAGAATTGCAGTTTAGATTGGAATAGACCTTTACAAGTCATCTGGTCAAACCTGTTCTCAAAGCAGGACTAACTCGGAAGTTAGATCAGGGTCACCTAGAGCCAGTTGCTCACGACCATACCCAGATACTTTTTTAATACCTCCAGGGATGGAGACTCCACAACCTCTCCAGGCAACCTGTTCCAGTACTCAGTCATGCTGACAGTGAAAAAGTGTTTCCTGATGTTCAGATAGACTCTCACCTGTTTCATTTTGTGCCCATTGCCTCTGGTCCTGTCACTGGGCACCACTGAAAAGAGCCTGGCTTTATCCTCTCTGCACCCTCCTTTTAGGTATTGATATATCCCCAAGGGCTCCTCTTTTCCAGGTTAAACAGTCCCACCTCTCAGCTTTTCCTCACAGCAGAGATGCTCCAGTCCCTATGATCCAGAGTAACATCAGAGTGCATAATGCAGTAACACATGCAGACATGGTTTATCAGGCAACATCTATGCAAGCTAAGGAAAACTGCAAAAATCACAAGCAATGCATTAAAGTTAGACTCATGTATTTTGGCAAGTTTAGTAACTGAGAATAACGCATCTCTCATATTAGTGGAGGAAGGATCAAGAAAATATATTTAGGATCAAAAAAAATCATATATTATAACACTTGCTGAAGGTCAGCAGAGTCTTCATCTGAAGCTTAAAGTACTGTGAAGCTTCAGTAGGCTCACTGCCACCACCAGAAGAGTGAGCATAACTGTTTTAATCTACAGACATGGCTCACAGTTATAGATTTATTATTATTTATTATATATTTTGTTTATATATTATAATTCTATTTATATATAATATCATTATACAAGTTGGGTGCTGAGCTGTTGGAG
>NW_010102887.1:0-28822 GCF_000699245.1 Pterocles gutturalis
TGCTGGGTTTGTCTTGTGGGGTTCACCCGGTTTGTTGTCAAAGTTTTCCGTCCCCACCGTGTCCCGTGGCAGAACTTCCCATCTGTAGGCTGCGTGAGGACAGGCTCCACATCTTCCCGCTCCTGCCAGCCGCTCTCCTGTGTTGATCCCCAGCTCTTACAGAAGATGTATTGAACAGTCATTCCTTGTTTGTCTTGTTCAAGTCACTTTTGAACTTTTGATTTTATGGGCCCCTCTCCTTCATCCTTTTTTTTTTTTTTTTTTTAAAGGGGTTTAGCTCAAAACAGCAAAGAAGACCCTGTTTCTAGCCTCTTCCATTATTCAGTGTTAATCATCTTTGTCTCCTTCCTTGGTACGTTTTCTGTGTCATTTCTGTGCTGGGGGAAGCAGCGCTGCGTGCAGTATCCCAGGCGCTCTGTCATTGATTTATATGGTGGCATAATGAAGTTTTCTCTCCCTTTCCCAATAGATCTCTTTACCTTTTTGTCTAAGCACTGGGTTCTATTAAAATGACATTTGTCCGGCAGCCCTCTGTAACCTCTCAGTGTCATGAGGCCCTGTTCACCATTTGTCTCTTTGCTACATCAGTGCTTGGAGAGCACAGTTCCTGCTGCCTCTCTTTTGGTCCTCTCACTTTCACTAGATGTATACCGCGGAGAAAACCTTCCCCCTCGCCCTGTGGTGGCTCACTGTCTGCAGAAGCCTTTCAGAGCACTGTGGCTGGATCTGTTCAGAGCATTGTACCTGCTGGATCTCCCTCACCTGTTTGCTTGCTGACACCTTAGAAAAACTCTTTATAGATTTGTGAGTGTGGGGTTTTTTTCCCAATATGTGTTTGGGTTTTTTTTTTTTTTAAGTGTCTGCCTAATCTTTGTTGCAATTCTATCAGTTTGCCTGGCACAGGTGACAAATGTGCTGCTCTGTGTTTCCTCAGATCTCCACTGGAATAGTGTTAAAATTTGACATTTGCCACCTTCTAGTTGTTTTCGTCTTGAGGCGGTGTCAGAGAAGTGACACGCTGCACATCTTGATTCAGTTACTGCTGAAGTGAGAGATTCAGTTCATGCCAAAGGGGTTTTTTGAACCCTTGGGTGATTATTGTCTAATTACAGTGATTTGTTACTGTTTATTTTGTTGGCTTCCAAAGTTCTTCTTATAGACAATTCAGTTTGAGAGAGATCCTCACCTCTGTTCTTCATTGTTTGAGATTTCCGCCCTGGTGGCCCCTCATCCCACAAATTCCTCCATCAAGAGGGACAGACACACTTTCCCCCCTCCCCCCCCACCTCCTCTGCTGTGCCCTTGTCTTCCTTGAACGTGCCTTCCATGCCTTGATTTTCAACTGACCGTGCAGATTCTGTCAGACAAGAACATGTATGATGATCTTTCTCATGGATGCCCTTTATTTCTCTGATTAAGGATAGTCTATCCTCATTGTCAAAAGATTTTCTGGCTGATAAATAGCAACAAGACCAAGCCTGACAGCAGTACTGAAGAGGGAGCAAGGAGGCTGTTGTCAGTCTCTTAGCTGAAACCTGTAGCGCAGAACAGCCCAGGCTCAACGGGCTGAATTCATGCAGGCACAGTGATGCCATGCTGAGGATTAAGTCAGCTCTTGGGGCAGTAACCACAGTTACAAGAAATTACTTTGCTCCTCTATCCTGCTCTCCAGAGAAGTGCGTTAGCACAGTATTCCCCGGCTTTCAAAGAACTTCCTCAGAGTATAAAGAGCAAGCTTCTCCTCTGAGTATCCTTGGAAAATCCCATTTCTCTGTTCTCCTTCTGATTACTGCTTTATTTAGGGTTTCCAGGTGATGCTTATCTCTGTAATGACAAATGGTAATTAGCAGGGATTTCTTTCAGTGGCAGTGTTGGTTTAACAGCCTCTTGTTCCCCACTGCCTGTTTCCACTTCACCATGTTCAGCAGTGAGATGTGACAGATCTGAGTTAAAAACAACTGAGCAAACCCAACCTTTCTCCTGCTTTGTCCTGAAACCTGCATCCATTTTCTGGTCCATCTCTGCCTGACGTTGCACAGAGCTGCCCTGGCGCAGCTCAGGGAACGGGCCATGGTTAGGTGGAGGATGCTGCAGCAGTTCTTTTGGGGCAGGATTGTGATGGTGCTCACTGGGTGCCAGGGCTTTCTAGAAAGTGTTTAACATTTTTAGTTTACTCTGTTGCATGCTTTTAACTTTCCAGTCGTTTGCCAAAGCACAGGTACTTCTGTGCCGGCTGTTTGACTTCAGCTGGTGCAGCCTGGGTGTGCTGGTGAGCCCCGACCTGCTCTCTTGGCAGGGTCTGTGCCGATGTTGGTGCACACCGCAGATTGCGCTGGGGGTGGAAAGCAGCTGTTCCACGGTGATTTTTTTTAACTCTATGGTTGAACAGATTCCTTGGACCTGGTTGTTCATTGAGCATCTTCCAGTCCCTGGTGTGAATGAGGTGGCACAGCTCCAGATCATGGCTCTCTTCGTGATGTGTGCCAGTCATGTTTATCAATTGTTTAATACGGTGATAAGTCTGTGGTCTGCAGAAAAATAGCAGTATATAAGTGTGTGGCTGGGAGCAGGTTGTTCTTGGGGGGAAATGAGGTCTGTGGGCGAATTTGCAATTTTGTAACTTTTGTAAGTTGTCTCTAATTAGGAACATCATCATTCTGTTTAGGTTTTTCTGGAAGGTGATTGCAAACAAGCAGATTTGTCGTTTTGCATATTTATTTGCAAGAGAGCATGACTTGTGAAGCATAGTGCATGGTACTCGTGGGGTGGGTATCTAACCTTGGCTGGTATCCACTGGGCATTCCTTGGGACCTAATTTCATTAAACTTGACTAAAATGCAACATTTTCACTTTGCAAGGAAGCATAATTTTGGAGAGGAGGTGTGAAATGCAGAACTGAAACTTAGAAAGTGCCAGGTGGTTTAAAAAAAAAGTCTCAGAAACATTTACACGTGGATATTCTAGAGTTAAATACTGGTTTCACAGCACATCTAAAAGCTTCCAAGGACTGGGACTTGTAGGGTACCATGGCTTGGGTGGAGGATCTTGAGATTTCCAGGCGCTGGTTGGTGCTCAGACTGCCAGACTCCCGGGAGAACCTTATTCCGTGGGTGGTGGGGGATCCTGGAGCCATGCTGCAAGGTGGTGCTTTCAGGATTTTCCTCGTAGCAGAAAATCTGAAAACCTTGATAGCCTGGGCTTGCGTGTAGTCTCTTAGGGGTTTCTAGCTTTCAGCAGTGGAGCTGTGAACATAGACGTAGTTAAAACCAAGGTTTCAAGCCTAAAGTAGGTGAAACAGATGTTGTTTTAGGTGTGGTGCTTAGGCACTGCCCCACTGGCTGACTGTAGAGGGAGCTCAGACATAGCACTGCAGGTGTTCAAAGTGAAATGAGAATTTCCCCTTGTGATGAGGGGTCAGCTGAAGGTGAAGGGTGCAGCTGGAGTCACAAAATCCTCCTGCTTGCTCACTGTACAAACTGGCTATGATGGTCCTAAAGATCTCCTGTCCTTAACATCTATTTATCAGAAATAACTTTAAATTCAACGTTTAAAATAAGACATTACCAAAGCCTTCTTTCTTCTGTTCCCCCAGGCCTTGCCCTGCTCTCAGGTATGACTCTAGGCAGACAGTGCAAAGTCAAATATCAGATGAGAGGGAAAATTCAGAAGGTTGAAGGTGTCTTTGTCTGTAGCCCGTATTAAAAGGGAGTTTGTTAGAAACTTGTGTGCAAACACGTACAGGAAAGTGTCTTCTTTCATCTGGTTTGGTGGTGGCACATAACTCACAGCATGTCTGCTGCCATTTCAGTCCTCGGCTACCAGCTGACATGGGATGCTCCATTTCTTGGTATTTTTTTGTTTGTTCTTCCTTGCCTTTAGATTCTGAGATCTTCACTGATTTCTACTTTCTGCTGTTTATGAGGGTTGTGTTCTCTCTTCTGACCATCTTCCATCTTTTTATTGCTTTGGAGAGGGCCATGGACGGTGTTGCTGGTGCCTTTCATGGAAACCTTGAATGAGGCACAGATGGGAACTCAGACCTGAGAGCTTTCTGGAGTCCACTGGTGCATGGGGGTGGTTGAGTCAAGCTGGATTGGTTGGCGTTGGGCTCCAGAAGACCTCCAGCACAGGTCGCTGGTGGCTGAGAGATCCCTGGCATGGTGTTGACCATTCTCCACGTCCAGTGGTGTAGGTCAGAGATCAGGGGTTTTCATGTGGCAGCACTGCCAGGAAAGCCTCTTCTCCCTCGGTGTGAGCGGTGTGCTCTGTGGTCCTGGCTGGCCCTCAGCTCTCTGGCATCTCACTTGCTTTCCAGGTGGAACCAGGTGTGCAGCCGCTGGGACCTGCCTCTGAAGGACATGAAAACTTCCCTCCCAAAAATGCAGTAACGGGCCAAGAGAGCAGCCAACAGATCCAGCAGCTGGTGAGTTGAGGAGTCAGCTGTCCAGAGACGGGCAGTGGAGCTGGGGAAGGGTCTGGAGCACAGGGCTGACGAGGAGCGGCTGAGGGAGCTGGGGGTGTTTAGTCTGGAGAAGAGGAGGCTGAGGGGAGACCTCATCATTCACTACAGCTGCCTGAAAGGAGGTTATAGTGAGGTGGGTGCTGGGCTCTGCTCTAAAGTGACAAGTGATGGGACAAGATGAAACGGCCTCAAGTTGCACCAGGGCAGGTTTAGGATGGATATTAGAAAAAATTTCTTCACTGCAAGAGTGATCAGACATTGGAACAGGCTGCCCAGGGTGGTGGAGTCGCCATCCGTGGAGGGGTTCCAGAAATGTGTCAATGTGGTGCTGCGGGACATGGGTCAGTGGGTTGGGTGGTGCTGGGTTGACGGTTGGACTTGATGGTCCTTGAGGTCTTTTCCAACCTTAATGATTCTGTGATTCTATGAGTTGTGAGCCTGGTTTCGCGTAAAGGAGTGCTGTGCTTCTTCTTGGGGTTTTCACCCGTGGAATCCAGGCAGAGATTTTGGGGACTGAAGTCTTTTTTAGGTGCATCTGCTGTGCAAAAGTGGGAAGCTTGAGGAGTCACTGGGAAAACGCAGGATGGCTGCATGGAAAATGTTGCTGGGTGGCAGCTCCAGGCTGCTGGGGGAATATGTCACACTGAACTGAGAGGGAAACATGCCAGTAGATTGTGTGCTGGGTTTGGTTTAGCCTTATTTGAAGTGGGAACAGATATGACTGACCTGGGACAGGTGTTATATGAGGAAAATGTCCCTTCTGAATGATTACAGCAAACTAGGACAGCTCACAGTGAGGTTTATCAGTTCTTATCTATCCGGGGAACCAAGAGGGGTAGCAAGTAACTACAGATAAAGGTATGTAACCAGAGGATGTCTGCACTCTGGTAGGTGTCATTTGCATTAGAATAGGAACTATGCTCACATAGCTAATATTTCAGACGGAATACTTTGCACAGCTCTTTTTGTCCCCCGCATGCTGTCCTCCATCCTGTTCTATACAAATATGAACAATCTATGCAGATGGAAGCAGAGAACTGTTTCCAGGAGAAGGCTTGGGGAAGAGGAATAGCTGTTTCACTTGAAAAGTTTTTTCATTTTGCTACCTTTTAAAAAAGTCTCCCTTGGTTTCTATATTGTTTATGTTTGTCACAAAAAGTTTTTCTTAAGAAAATAGAAAAGGCTAATACAGCATTGGGTCTGAGAAGCTGGGCTTGAATTTCTTACACATTATAAGAATGTGGACTTGCTGATCTACTTATGCTTGTTTCGTGCAGGAATTTGAACTCAAGAAAAAGCGCAAAAAATGTGAAAACCTTGAGCATGAAGTGAGGAAAAAGCATAAAAGATGCAAGGAACTGGTAAGTGTTCTTGTTGCCTACTGTTGTGAGCATAATGGTAGAAGGGCAGCTGGGTTGTTGCATGCTTCTCTTGGATTCTATTTATCGTAATAATGAATCACCAGTCTTTCTCTTAATGTGAACAGAGTCACAAATTTTGTGCTCCAGCCCTTGAGGCTGAAATTGTTTATTTAGTCTTTCAGCTACCTACAGGTTGAACATAGCTACATAAATCACTGGATGAAACTCCATGGCCTTTGCTAGTTTGAGGAGATACTTACCATTTTCACACGCACTCCACATGTATTGAAAGATTTTTGCATCCTGAGATGGTAATTACACAAACCTACAGGTTTCTTATTTGTTGTGTGAAATCTTGCATCTGTTTAATTTCATGGAGGTTTAGCAGGTCATATTACAGCACCTGGATTTCTCCCTTCTGTTTCTACTTTACTGAGCAGTGCTGGTGGCATTAGTGACTCTGATAATGTGTAGTTTCACCCAGGGGTGCTGACCTTCTGGACAGATGTTTTCTGTCATGCTCAAATCTTGGTTCATGTCAGTTCTAATGCGTAGCTCGGACTCATGTGCAGTTCACAGTGCACAGCCCAGCCTCATTGTCTGGGACAGAATGGGATGTTGAAGGAATAAGTTGGCCATTGTATGTTGTTAGACAGTAGCTTCTTAAGGTTAAGAAGAGACCAATTCGCCTCAAAGTACTGGGGCTGAGACCCTGCGTGTACAAGGAATTAGCTCTTGGGACAGCCAGAAGGTGTTTCATGATCCATAAAACATTGGGATGGGGAAATGTGTGTGTGTCTATGTGGACTCACATGTCATTATGGAACTATTAAATTCCTTTAATACTGTACAAAGTTGCTGCAGATGGACTGGACCTGACAAGTTCAATCACTGTCTCCATATGTCCGTGGTCTGCCTGCTCAGAGATGGTGTTCTCTAAGGCAGGGTGATAGCTGTCTCGTGTTGCTTTCTTAACTCCAGACTGCATCCTGGTTTCAGACTGGAGTCAGACATTTAAAACTCTTTGAGTTTGCAGTCTGGAACTCTGTCCAGCATCATTCTTCAAAATAAGTTTTCTTCCTTACTGAAATTTGTCAAGAAGACTCTCATCTTGAACCAGCAGGGACACGGCCACTTGCTGAATTGTAAGTGGAGATGGAGATCTAGACAGCATTATGTCATGTGACGCTGGAGCTGTGAGGTAGACAAGGAAATGTCTTTCTCATTCTGGGCTTTGAGGCTACATAAATGGTAAAAGAAAAAAAAAGACGTCATCTGGCACAGGGCTGATATCTGCTTGAGCAATGCTGCACATTGTTGCCTCCCACTCCTCAAGCAGCGTCCCACCAGCATCCTGCATCATCACTCAGTCACCAAGAGCAGTGGAGCCGCTCTGCAGAATAATTTAAGGGTGTTGGTGTAGTAACACACGGTATTTCTGGACAGGAGATCCAGCTGCAGGAGGTACAAAGTGAAAATGCACGACTGGCTGAAGAGAACTTGCAGCTGAATGAGAAGGCTGGATGGGCAGGACAGGTAAAAACCAGTATCTTTGTTTGTCAGATGGAGCATTAGCTTCTGTGAAATTTTGCTGAGACGAACTTGCTAGCATGCTAGCTTTTCAAGCTGCCAGCTGAGTACTGGTGGTGTGCCCATCAGTGTGCCTCTGTCCTGTGTACCCCACGGTAACTGCAAGCAGAGCAGTTTACTGCCCTGTTTTTGTTACAGAGTTTACCAGGACTTGAGTGAGATGCTTTGCCCTTACTTAAGTTCGTACTTGAAATACCCCTGGTAACTTAATGACTTCATAGCCAAAGATGGCCTGTGGCTGGTGGGAAGCTGTGGGCACTGGTCAGTGGTAGTAGAGCAGAACCCATCACTGCAAGCGGTGCAAGCATATGGTGCCTTCAAAAGTCCTCAGTCACCTCTGACTTTTTTTTGTTGTCCTTGAAGAGGGGTTTTGGTGGCTGGTGATGGGGCGGGGGAGAAAGCCACCACTGCAATTCAGCAATTTTTCATCTTGCCGGATGGAAAACCCAAAAGCTTCAGGTCTTGGTATAAAGGCAGGATACTTGCATTGTTCAGTTTGCAGAGTGGATTTCAGAGGAGCGTGGCTGCACCTTGGGAGGGTTGCATTCTATGAACATGTTGGGGTGTGCAAGGATGGTGGAAGAGTTGGTACTCCAATGAAGATCCTCTGTGGGTTTCTGTTCCCAGCTCCTTCTCTGGACAAACGCACAAGAGCTAGCAAGCCGCTTCTCTGTCCCATATGTCAATCTTAAGAGTCACCATGTTGCCACCATGCATAATGCTTATCACATATTTAGTAACTGTTCTAAGTGGAAATGTTTGTCTTTGCTTGATAATCTGCATTGCTAATAGTCATCAAGCCATGATGCACTCTAGAGTCAAAATATGTTACTGCAATTTCCAGTAGTAAAGTGGAGGAGATAAACATGATTTTGACACGGCACCATGTCTTTCTGTGTTTTCTGTGTTCTGTGTCTTTCATGTTCTCTGTGTTTAATCCTACAATTGAGGATTAAAAAAGCTTCTAGACCTTTGCGCTTCTTTCATCTCTCTTCAGTACATACTCATATCCCAGTCCCCTCCTCTGTGCAGAACGGGAGAGGAGATGAGCCTAGTGGGAGAAGTGGTATGTGTAAATAAAGTGCTCATCGCATTGAGGATAGATACAAGTGCAGGTGTATTTGTTTTGGGTGGAAAGCCAGAGGGAGAGGAGGTCCATGATTCTGGTATCATTACAAGTAGAAAGCGGGTGTGCAAAACAACCTATTGAAATACAGAAATAAATTGTCTTCTGTGATTTATAAAAGGAATACCTATGGCTGCTTGTGCTCATTGAAGATCCTTTCTCTTCAGATTGAATCTGAGAATGCTGACCTGAAGTTGCAGGTGGTTTTGGTTACTAAGGAACGGGATTCTGTAATTCAGACGAATCAAGGACTCCAAACCAAGCTGGAGAACCTAGAGCAGGTGCTGAAGGTCAGTAGGATCCACATGGTTGAAAGGACTGTTCAGACACTTAGTGCTGGTTTTGGGTGGCACATGTTGTCTCTTTGCATTGTTGTCCATTCATTTATCTATGCTTCCGTTGGGAATTCTGATTCTTGCAGGATCCTGGAACATGACCTTCCAAAGTAGGCAGAGGTGCTTTAGAAAGGCTGCTGCAGGGACCTGGGTGGGAGGGGAAATAAGGTGGCCATCACCGCTTTAGGGATTTTTCTTTGACTGTGTTGCTCTGGCTTGTGGTGAGAGTATCTTACTCTCTCCTCTGTTTAACGATGACATGAAAGGCCATAACGATGACATGAAATACAGGCCATGTTTTGACTTCATGGCCCATGATAGGACACAGGACAGTATTTCTGTAATGTCACTCTTCAGCTGTCTGTCTTGTTCTGCAGCACATGAGAAATGTGTCTGAACGAAGGCAGCAGCTGGAAGTCGAGCACAAGGAAGCGCTGCTAGTCCTGCAGGAGAAGCACGAGGAAGTCAGACGGTTGCAGCAGGTGCGCAGCGTGCGAGAAAATGGACATTTTACTCTCTGAATCCGTGAGAAGTGTTGGGACTCCTGCACCTTGTTTCCTTGCAAGTGCGGTGTATGGAGGAGGTATATGTGGGTTTACAGGATAAAGTAAGCCAGGAAAGAGGGTCTGCATTTAGGTGAACTCTGGTTCCTGAGCAAAGTGAAGGGCTTTTCTCATGAATGCCAGTTCCGGTCTCTCACTGCTGTTTGTCCGAAGTCCAAAAATGCTTTCAGTCTGGGCAGTGTTTTAAATCTATAATGGTCTGTCAGGGTGGTGATGATAGTAGAACTGAACTTAGGTAGGCTGCTTTCTTATTTACTTAATTTCTTATTTCTTTTTAGGCGCAGGCAGAGGCAAAAAGAGAACATGAAGGAGCAGTACAGCTTCTTGAGGTAAGAGAAGAAAACAAGATGGATTTGTGGCTGCAGATTTGGTCTTTTGTTAGTAATGTCACCTTTCTTGATGCCCTGGGTTTTGCTGGTTCTTGAGCAAAATGTGTTAATATCTTGATCAGATGCAACATGTTGCTGCCGTGAATAAGCATCGGTTGTGTTAGCAGAGTAGTCTCTGGGGTCAGAGTTTTTGGGGATTAAATCCTGGCCTGCTCAGTCCTCAGATAGGCTACTTCATTCAGATTGTGCCCGACAACTCTTTCAGGGATGCAGTAAGTCACCAACCTCAGATCTGTCTGCTCCATTTTCCACGATCATCTGTGGGGAGGAAGAATACTTGTGTCCAAGTGATTTGAAATTTCTTTTGTGTATATGTGCTCTGTGCTTTTTATTAGGGGAAAAATAAGAGAAATGTGATGTTTGCCTGAGCATAATGAGTGATGAAATTTGGGGCAGGTCCCATTTGCTAAGCTGGGACCAGCTGTGTGAGTGCTCTGACATCCACACAGAACATGCTTTGCTGTGACAGCAGACAACTTAATGGTGCAACCCGGCAGATGGGATGAGCACTCTTTTGGTTTGGATTTGCATTATCTCCATCTTTATCGGGATGACTTTGGAGAAAACCTTGGCAAAATACCAAACCCTGGAACTTGATGTGGTGATTTAGTGGTTGCCAGAGGTGTGATGGCAAACAGGGCAGCATCTGAGTCCTGTCTCTGCTGTTGGTTGCAGAGACAGGATCAGAGCTGATACAGGTGCCACTCTTACCTCAGTTGGTGTTTAGCTGGCTTCGTAGCAGCCTTTAAGGGAAGGGAGGTTTGATGCTTGTCGAGTGCTTTCTGAACTAATTCATTGAAGGATTGGAGGAGCTACTTAGATTTAAACTAGACATCTACCTGTGCAGAAGAGGAAAGGCACAGTCATTTTGTTCTGTGTTGGAGAGACTGGTTGTGTTCTTCTGCAAGGGCCTCATCAGTTAAATATTCTTGCTTTCATGTTGCTGGTACAGAGATGCTTTGTAAGCCAGTGACACCAGGTGGACCAAAGAAAGAGAAATTATCATTAAAAGATAGTTTAAAGTGGAGCAACAGTCATTTGAATGACTTATCTATAATCAGTCATTCCAGAACATCAGTGTAGGGCAAAATTAGGGGCTTTGGAGTGCCTACACTGCATATTGTCATTTTTACATGTGTTTGGATTGTTTTTTGCTGGAATATTGGAAGAGTTCAGTCACATGGTTGTTGTAAATGGAGTCTCCTTCCTTTGAGATGTTCAAAACTCAACTGGACAAAGCTCTTGGCAACCTGCTCAAGTTGACCTTGCTCTGAGCTGGGGTAGCTGGACTAGGTGATCTCCAGAGCTGCCTTCAGTCTTCTGTAGCTCTGCGATAAGGCAGTGCTGCGGGTGAGTAGAGGTGTTGGATGGTTTCTGTGTGCAGAGGTTCCATGGATAGAAGGACTGTCTCAGCTTAGAAAGAAAACCTTGATGATCATGAGAATGAAGGAGTTCAGTTGTGGTTCCGAGTTACATGACAGAAGATTCTCAATTGCCTTATGTGCTGCATAGATGCAGAAGGCAACAGCCTGATTTCAGGAATACAGTGTAGAATTTTGTTGGGAAATATGGTGAATAGAGCTTAACTTTACTTGTTTTCGCTGGCTGAAGAGCAGGGTGCATGATTTTAGGCTGTTAGCAGCTTAAAATCCCTTCAAAGCCAGGTTCTGAGCTGTACCTTGATTCCCAGCACTCACTTTTTGGTCTCAGACCTGGTGAAAGGTCTGGTCATTGTCAGTTATGTTCTGTTGATGTTATGGGTGGTTGCAATGTGCTGGGAAAAGAGGGCTTGACACTCCCAGTGTATTGTGATTTGGCTAAAAGTATATTGCGATGTGGAGGCCCCCAAACAGAGGATGGTTATTTTATTAATGCATTTGGTATGTGGGATTTGGCTTTTGTTTAGCAAGCAGATGCTGGTGGGAATGAGGGTGAAAATCTCAGTATGGAACAAGGCAGACGCTGTAAGTAGGTGAGAAAACAATTTAATTCAAATTGAGGGTTGGGTTATCTTTGTCAGATTGTTGATTTTTGGTGAGTGTAACTGCTGATGTGGTTTTATCTCTTTTTGCTTTTCTTCTTGCTACCAGAGTACTTTGGATTGCATGCAGGTACTGCCATAATCCTGTCAAACAGGACATTTTTCCCCCTCTGTCCTGGCTTTGACAGTTCCTTGATATTCTTGTTTTAACTATACTCTGGAAAAGATTGCAAGAGTGTCACCTCCAAGAAATAAATGTAATTAAAGGAGCTACCCCTGTGAGTTTGTTGGAGCAGCTGCTTTTCTGTTTAGATGCTTTGCTTTGCTTTCTTAGCCAATTGGAATTAGAAGCTTTATTTTTTTGGTGTCTCCAGATTTTTAGGTTTGTCCAACTGTGCACATTCTCCACGTGTCACATACATTTAAAGTTCTTTTGGGAACTACTTGCAGTTCAAGGGTGAAGTGTTTCCTTCAGAACACAAAAGCAATGGCGTTGCAAATGGAACGCCCCAGGGAAAAAGACAGATCCTGCTGGCTTTGTAATTGGCTGGAAGATGGGAAGCAGAGATTGTGAATAGTAGTTTTCACCGAAGAGGTAGAAACTAATGGAGTTATATTCTGGGAGCTGTGCTAGCTGGCCTGTTCACAGATGATTTGCAAAGAATGCCTGTGTGGAAGTGATGGGGTTTGTCCCTGATAGAAAACCGCTCTCAAAGGTCACCTTCAGACCTGACTGCCAAGAGGTGTGAGAAGATCTCATGAGTAATGGGGAGATTAAAGACAGGTAACAGACTGTGCAGAGACATGCACATGGAGAAGAAGCAGCCGTGACTGAACATGTGCAGTGGTGGGCTCTGGATTACCTGCTGTGGCAGGAAATGCAGTGTTTGAGGTAGGGTGTTTTTTAAAAATGTCACCCTCATTCACAAGCCTGGTCAAAAAGGCAAGTACAGTGTTCAGAACTTTTAGGAAAGGAATTGGGAACAGCCCAAGGACATTTTTAGGGTATGCCCACATCCTGTAGAAGGACCACCCACATCTATGTGGAGTTACAGATGTTCCTTCAATCCCTTTGGTGTTAGCCCTGCTTTGAGGAGGAGTTTGGACTGCGGACCTGTAGAGTTCCCTTCTAGCAAATTGGATTATCTGATCTCAAAAACATGTAGGAGAAGATACGGAAAAAGGTAACAAGGGACATCTGGATGGGGAACGTCACCTGTAGGAGAAGCGTAATAGAGAGCCAAGAAGGACAGTGTCTAAGAGGACAGGGCTGAGCTGGTGGTGGTGGTTGAATCTAGCTTGGTGTGAAAAATCAGAGTAAGTTCCTGAAGTGGTGGTTAAAGGGACCCCACCAAGCTCTGCTCCCTGCTCTTCTGGTAATCACACCACTCAGTCTCAGTTGGTGTGAGGCTCCTCTTTCTCCCTCCTCTGGGTTGGGCATAGACACAAAAGTCTCTTCTCTGTTCTGTGTCTGGGGCTTGATTCCTGCTGGTTCCCCAAAGCTCTTGGTCATGTCCTCAGGCTCCTCTTCCTTATCTCCCTGCCTCCCAGCACTGCCCTGGAAGCCTGCAGCATGCCCAGCCGTGTGTGAACCTCGGCAAGCAGTCTGCTAAAAGTACGCGTTGTATATGACGCGGCAGTGTGTCCTGGGTCCAGCTGGGATAGGGTTAATTCTTCACAGAAGCTGGGAGTTGGGCATAGCCGGATATTCGATACCATGCTGACCTCATGCCCGGGATATAAGGGGAAGCTAGCCGGGAGAGGGGTCTCTTTTGTGAAGCTCGTGGTGGTGAGAATTTCATTGTATCAGTGTTTCCATTGTATTCTATATCTTGCCTTATTGTCATATTGTCTTTTCTTTGTTTTCCTCGTGGGGTATTATTAAAAATCTGTCCTTATCTCAACTCACGAAGTTCCACTTTTTCTCATCCTCCCCATCTTACCGGGAGGGAAGTGGGGGGGGGAGGCGGTGTTGCGACCACGTGGTGGTGGTGGTCCTGACACCAAGACACAGTGATACTTACAGAGTGTTTGTACGTTGTTTTGAGTAACTCAAGGTCTAAAAGACACCTGACTAGTTAAGTATCTCAGAATTAGACTCTGGATTATCTGATCTATTGACTTGGCCGCCAGTATAAGTGGATGTGAACTGTGATTAATAAATGTACAGAGCGCAGGCACTATTATGATGCTGTTAAACACAATATCTAGATGCTTCTGCTGGCTCCAGTCTCCAGACAAGATGGGAAAACCCTCTCTGGTCCTGAGGTCGTTCTGGACCTGTCTCTTGTAGGCTATGTTGCAAGGTGGGATCGGGGACAGATGCTGGTCTTACAGGAAGCCCTACTTTGATCCAGTGCAACTGTTCTTACTGTTCATGGTTTCTTTTCTCTATTAAGACGTAATGCATAGGGAAGAAACATTTATGTGAAAAATCTCAACTGTGAGTAAATTCAAACACTCATGATTGCAGAGGAACCGTGTACAACATGACTTATAGAACAAAGAGTTGACTCCGAGCAACTGGAAAATGCGAACGCTTCTGGAAGTTGCTCATGGCATCTGATATTCTCCTTCAGTTCAGAGACAGACTTCAGAGACTTCACCAGGCTTCCCTTAAAGGCTGAGAGTGCCTAGCTAGTTGTGAAAGAAACAAGTGATAAACTGACATGTTTAAAACGGATACATCACAATCAAATAAAAATGCATGCACCCTCCTAAGTTGGTAGGGAGTGGGCTACAAAGATTCTGTGGTACTCTCAGACTAGAAATAAAGCTTTTTCCAGGTCAGATGTGTTATTTTTAGAGCTGCCTAAAAACCAGGCATTCTGTCCCACATAATATTTCAAGGCATGCTTTATTTTTTGAGTTGGAAGCAGGAAACACCACTTCAAAAACATTTTGTAGAATGGAAAATTTTGAAGAGCACAGTGCAGTCATCTGTTGTGATGCATCTTACCTATGCAAAATGATGAGACGAGTGACTACAAAGCCTGATGTGATCTCAGCCCAAAGAGGAAAAAAGGAATAAATGTCATCTCTTGCAAGGCAGAGCCAGCACGACAGTCAGATGCACTAATGCCACATTAAATATTGTCTGCGTTAACTCAGCTGAAGAACTGCTTGAGTAGGTGATATATTCCCATCCAGCACTTTTTGTTTACTTATTACCTGAAGCGCGTGAGCAGGGTCTGTGCAGGATATCTGTGTGGGGAGCCAGAGTAAGCTGTTGCATGGTGGAAGAGCGAGAAGAGGGAAAGGAGCAGTTGCGTTCACCTGGGAGTTGATAACGCCTGCAACTAGGGAGTATGTGGGGATGTATAAGGACAGCCAGGACTCAGCAATATTTTGGAAGGGGAAAATCTAGAGATGCTGGAAATAGGCTATTAAAAAATATTAATGGTTCTCTAGTAGGAATGTGTCCTTCCCTTTGTAGTATTTCCCCAAGGCTCCCCTGCATCTCATCTTGCTGAGAAGAAGCTTTCCTGTACTCAGAATGCATCTTCCTGGAGCAAGTCATCCCTGTAGGACCTGGTGGTAAAGTGTGTGGGCTACCCACATCAAAGACACGTTCTGCAACACAGGCCAGGGTGCTGGTGCTCTCTGGCCTTCCCAGTGCCTGGAGGAGCCAAGATCTGGAGGGACAATGGGGAGTCCTGCCCAGAATGCTGGGGAGGCCAGGGTAAGGTTTTGGGAACTTGCTGGAGTCTGTGGAATGTTGGACGAGAGAGAGCACTGGGAGAGCAATTCCTCTTGGAGATGTGATTTTAATGCTCCAATAAACATGCAAAGCCTTTTGAATCTTTTTCTTTTCAAGGTTTATTTACCTTTGACTTATCTCGTCTGGTCTCCTGCAGGGCTTGGATAGGATATTGAAGTTCAAACCTAGAATCTCAGGGAGAATTCCCAATTGAGCTTGCAGTCAGTCTCCTAATAGATGATGAGTCTCAGATTTTCAAAGGTACTATAGGTGCAGAGCTAGCCTGGGTAGGGCATGCCTTTAGGTTCTTGGAGTCTGAGTCCCACTGAAAAGATGCAGCAAAGGCAAATGCTGCTTGGACCCTCACTGTTGGTTTGTGCCTCACCTTGTGTCTCTCCTGTCAGGCCCGGGTGAAAGATCTAGAAGAGCAGTGTCGCAGTCAAACAGAGCAGTTCAGCCTCCTGTCTCAGGAACTCAAACAATTCCGGCTTCAAACAGGAAAAATCAACCTTCTCACATCTACGCTGGTGACGTCTGAGCTTCCTCTTGCTCTGTGCAGCTCTACCCCACAGTCCCGCTGGGAGAAGGGTAATTTCTGAAGATGTCAGCGAGTGTTTTGACAAATGAGTTATTTGTGTAAATGGAAAGGTGTAAAGGAAATAATGCAGATGTTTAGTTAACTTTTGGGGTCTGTGTCTCTCTTTTGAGAGAGATGATGATGAAGATGAACCTTTGGTTCATTTTGTAGTCATCAAGAGAACTTGGCATTTCTCTGACCAAAGAGAGCCCAGGGTCTGTCGCACTGTTAAATGAGTCACATTTTTAAAGACTTTGAGCTGCTCTAAAGGGCATTTGCTCACTGCTGATCTTGTGTTCTGCCTGGGGCTAAAAGTAATGGACAGATTATTTTATTGCAGAATCGACTGTTCCTGGATTGCTCACTCACCAGAGCACAAAGAAGGTTCACAATGAAGAGGCTGATGAGTTGGAGTCGTCACAGCGGGTGCCTGATGCCACTGTTGGCACCCAAGTTGCTGCTACCAGTTCTCAGAAACCAGCCAAGAAGGTGGAGTCTCAGTCAAGCTCTTCAAAGTCAGAATCCATGCAGAACAGTCCAAAATCCTGCCCGACTCCAGAGGTCAGTATGGGAGTCACCTCTGTGGCCTCTGCCTTCTAGCCACAAGGGAATAAATTTATTGCTGAGAGCACCAGTAATGTTGCATTCATTCCCTCCTGACTGCCTGAAGGGAACTGGGAAAAACAAGAGAAAAGCTCTCAGAAAAATTTAAAAGGCCTTGAATGCCCATGTAATGCTCATTTAGACGTATCGCTGTGCTCCAGGAAGGAAACAGCTGGCTAGATAGTGCTGGGAGCTTGGAGAAGGAGGGGAGTGGGGAGATTGATGGATGGGAAGTGTGGGAAAACTTTTACTAAGCTTCCTTTGACATCTCAGTTACTGTTCAAACACACAAAGGCTACAAACTTATTTTTAGCATACTGAGGAACTGTGTCCAGACTGGTTTTGGCCTTGAGCTGTGGATGAGGGACTCAAATTTCTTTGCTGGTGCTTTCAGGTATTAAAATTTTACTTGGCGAAAGAAACCATGAAAAGATGCTGAGTTTGTGATACCAGAGGGAGGAAACTTAATAGGCTTTGCTTGTTTGTGTCAGCAGAATCTCATAGACGGTTGTTGCTTCTCCTCCCCAGGAGCTCTTACGTAGTATTGTAGGGTTCACTTAAGCAGTCTTTCATATTCGCTGCTGTACATCACTTGCTGTGACAATGTAGTGTAAGGCAGTGCTGTGAGCGGGGCTGGGTGTGATGGCATGGGAGGCAGCTTTTGCTCCTTTGGACCTCTGATGTCTCCTGAGTGCTGAAGCCTTCGAGGCCACATGCAGTGCCTCAGTGGACATGTGGAGGACACTGAAGTCTTGGGCTGCCAAGGCCAGGGCGCTAATGAAGGGGTGCTGCGGTGGCAGGTGGTGCCCACCACTCTGTAAGAGCTCTGAGGAGCTGTCGTGTTCAGAGACAAAGTGAAGGTCACACCTGGGGAGGAACAGGTATGTGACGACTATCAATTCTGTGGTGGGAAAAATGACCATTTTTAGTTCAAGAGAAAGCTTGGAAGCCACCGTGCCTCCATGGAGAGGTAAGGCCAGTAGTGCCTGCAGAAATCAGTGTGAGATCCTTGGAAAAGAGCCAGCGTGTAGAGCATTTGGCTTCAGCAACACATGGTTATGGGAATACTCCAGACTCAGCAAGGCTACTAAAAGCTGCTCCATTTGGGTGTACCCTTGGGTGTTTCAGGGTGCAGGTGGTTGTTACCCTAGGACTTGAAGCAAGATTGTATTAGAAGGAGTAAGCTACCTTGAAAAGGTGCTCTGAACTCTTTCAAAGATTAACTTTGGCAGTTCGTATACTGGAAAAAATACCTACTTCATATTCTGGTGCCTGTGATGGATCTTCACCAATAAAAAGACAGCTTAACACCATTGTTCATGGGCACCATTTCAAACAAACACAAGGGAAGTGCATTTCCTCAAAAAGTGTGATTGCGTTACATAGCTCATTGCCACTGGATATAAAATTCCAAAATGTCAATGGGATCAAAAGTAGACAAATTTCTTGAAGATGCTCCTGCCAGTAGCCACCAAATGCATTCAGGGTGCAGCCTCCAGCTTAGGAAGTCCCTAAGTAGCTGGTTGCTAGAAAGCAAGAGGCTATCCCAGGAAGAGGAGTTTCATGCTTGCCCTGTCTCTTGTATGCTTTCCTTCAGCACATGCTACTGGTTGCTATAGAGCCAGCTGTTTGGACTAGATGAAGCTTTGGTTGGAACTGGTAGGGCCTTCTAGTGTTCTAAAAGTACGAAAACATTATTCTGAAGAATTGACAGGTGCTGGAGGGGAACTGCTTGAACAAAAGGGCTTAGAGATGTAGACATCTAAGAGAACTGTAACGTCCCCCTTGTTCAGAGTACCATTTCTGTTGCACACAGGGACAACTACCATTTAGGGGCAGCAAGAAATGTGTATACTGAATTATGGATGTGTAGGGGGAACCCTCCAAAGTCTTTAGTCCAGTCTCCTACTCGCAGTGGGACTGTCACCAACACTAGAGCAGTGTGGCCATAGCTTAGGTTCTTCAAGAATGGAGATCCCCAGCTCAGTGGAACCTGTCCCACGGTTGCATCACTCAGCTGGGCAAAGAGTTTTTCCTGATGTCTGAGTGGAACCCCTGAAGCTGCAACTTGGAGATGTTACCTCTTATTACTATTTCTTCACCTTAAAAGTCATTCTTCCTGGTGGTTCTTAGCCCAGTGGCCAGACTGGCACCATACATGAGCTTAGAGTTATGGTTTGCTGATGTTCAAACCCTTTCACTGTTCCTTTGCTCTGATTCGGGCTGTGTCATATCCTTCATTTTTAATGTTTTTAGGTGGACACTGCAAGTGAAATGGAAGAACTGGATGTTGATGGCGTCTCTGTGATGCCAGAGCCAGGCAGCCAAGACCCTGCAAAGCTCCAGGTGTTCTTAGCTCGATACAGGTACTGGGTCATTTCGTGTCATCTGTGAGGTCAGATGGGTTGTCTGACAGCTGCGTACTTTACCCTGTTCTCTGGTGTTAACCACTGTCAGGGATGGATATTGGGTTAGACCATGCATCTTATTCCTCCATGTGATTTTTTGTGACCTGTTATTTCCTGTACGAGCAAATCCAATGCGCAATCCAAAAATATAGTAAAGCTCATTTGTTGTTCAGTGGGCAGTGCTGTGTGAAACCTTTTTTTTTAATATGATATTGGATGGAAAATTGAGTTTGAATTGTCACATCTCTTAAAATGTCTCATTTCTTCAAAACAGTCCGAGAAATTTTTTACAAGAAAATCTTATTTCAACAATTAAGAAAATTTCAGCCCAGAAATCCTGAATTGAAATTTGTAGCCCAAATCATTCTAGTTGTAATTTTAAAAGAAAAAAAAATGCAGAGAATAAACCCAGATTTTTCTGATAACTGTTGCAGTCCACTGAGCCTTTATGGTCAAACCCAAAGAGCTATTTATAGTTCCAAAAGTATTGGCCTACCCTTCAGCTTTTAGACTGTGGATTGGGAGGAAGAGAACTGGGATGTTTCTGAACTTGTGAGGAGCTGATCACATGTGGTCTGTGTCTTCGTGTCAGGAGTCTCAGGCCCATAAGGTCTCTCTCAGTCAGCTCTTAGAAAGGGTAACGTTGCTTTGGCAGGTTGAAATCCATTATAAAGACTAAAGAGCAGGAATTGGCAGTACGTACTTGCAAAGATAAAGTTTTTTTCATGAGGCATTTCCTTGTGATAGGCCCTCTGATTAGCTTGAGGATCCCTGGGTAGGGAGGTTAGAACTGCCCAGAGTCCAAATCCTATCACCAATTTATTTATTGTTTTCACACTAGTGGAACTTTTGGACTGCTGTGTAAAATGCGTTTAAAGCGTTACAGCACTGAGAGTTGTGTAACTTGGGTCCTGAGGATTGGATAATTATGAAGAGAAAGGCTAGAAACCTTTTCTTCACTCATGTAACTTTCTTTTGCAAATCAGATCTTTCTTAGGGTTTTAAACATGGGAATTTGGAGATTCTGTGCTGTGCTTGTCCGTGACAGTCGTATGGCTGGTGAAGTGTACCTTAAACGTCTGGGGCATTTTTGATGCTTTGTTTTAGTTGTTTTGTTGTTTTGTGGGTTTTGTTTCTTCAAAACTATTAAGCACATAAAATGTAGAGAGCTATCTCTGTAAAATACTTAAGAGTGCAGGTGAATTTAAGGATATCTCATTTAGAAATGCAGAGTCCTGCAGCTTATCTACTCAGTACACTCAGAAACACAGCAGGCATTCAGGTAATTCAAGTCTTTTTTTACACACTTTCTTGAGTCACTCTGATCTGTTCATCAGACAGCAAAAGACATCTGTTCTGCTACTCAGAAAATTATTCCTAGCTGCTATTTGAACATGGAGCAATATGTTATTAGTTATATATAACACCATAAACTAGAGTCTTGACCTTTGTCTGTGGAATTTGCTGCTCGCAAAAAGTGTATGCAGTCCCAGTGAGTTGTAAGCTGATCTAACATCACAGCTTGAATGTGTTAATGTGAAAGTTCCTATGCAAAGTAAGTCTTCATATTGTAAATATTTCAGCTACAATCCTTTTGATGGACCTAATGAAAATCCAGAGGCAGAGCTTCCACTGACTGCTGGAGAGTATATTTACATCTATGGAGACATGGATGAAGATGGCTTCTTTGAAGGTGTGTTTTAGTAGAATGAAATGTGACCAAACTGCTGGGGAGAGTTAAAAGAAGGGAGGAATTTAGTGAGTCTTGAAACCTCAAGATAAAGTTTTTCTGCCCAAAGTTAGTTTGTTAGAGGGAAGAGCAGATTCTGTTGGAAAAGGGTTTACTTATGTCATGATTAAATTAAGTCTAAACCATGAAATCCATGAATTTTGCCACTACTTTCAGCAGAGCTCCAGGTTTCATCCCCATATGGTTCCTCCCCAGCCATGGAGAGGAACATGTTCAGCCCTGGGCACCTTCTGCAGATGGTCTGTTTCCCTCTTTCCAGTGACTGCATAGTGACCAGAGACACTAGGCAGTTGCTGGGCTCGATTACCTCTTGCTCTTTTGGCAGAGTAGGGTATAAGCTAAGCAGCCCAAACTACAGTTGTTACCCTGTTTGGTGTTGTACAGTGTGTTTCTCTTTTGGCACCTTTGAAAATGTGATCCTGGTTGCCTAATAGGCAGATGGAATTGAAACCGAGAATTGTGGACTGTAAATTTGTAATGAAGTTTCTCTGGGGAGCTGGCTTACCTAATGGGATGAAGGATCATAATTTCTTGAGGTGCTTTGCAAGAGCTGAGGCAAATGCATGCTGTGTTGCGCTGCTTGCTCTTTGTTCTGGCTCTTTCTTTCTATTTCCAAGCTTCTTATGTATTTATTTATTTGTTTGCTTATTTATTGTTTAAAGAATAAAAGGGTTATTCTTTACTGATGTTTTCTGCTTTCCCTGCTTTCAATTGATTTGCTGTAGGTAGAGTTTAAAAGGGGAAAATAAGTGCAATCTCTACACACTGCTCATTTGACTGTGATTTGATGGTTCTTGCACGTACCAAGAGTGCTGTGGTATCAGACATCCCCACGGGTCCTTTTGGGACATCTTGGAAGCTAGCATAACAAAGGAGGGAAATAAAAAGAAGGCCAGAGCTAAATACAGAGTTGGAAAGATGAACTTACTGGGGGAAGTACTGCAAAACCCAAATCTGTGTGGCTGGGAGAAGATGTAAAATCATCAAGCTGCATAGTTTGGGAAGGCTAGAAAAAGACACAAGTTAGTGGAAGAGCTGTGATGAGGAGCAATAGGCTAACGAAGGAGGAGAAACCCTTAAGGTAATTACACAAAACAGCTTTCTAGTTAGTTGACTCTGCAGTGTGTGGAGCAGAGAGTCTTCTCACTGTGGCCCTTAGGATGTAACTAGGGAGGCACCAGGAAAATTTTCCAGGAATAACCTCCCAGAGTTGGTTGTGGTTTTTTTTTTTTTTTTTTTTCATTCTTGACCCCAGTGTAGTTATGACCTAGCGTAGGTGTTGTCACGTTGTCTTCACAGATGGGTTGGAAGGCTGAATGGTAGGTGCAGTGGTAACAGGTTTCCTGTTTTTTGTTTAGGGGAGCTGATGGATGGCCGGCGAGGGCTGGTCCCCTCCAATTTTGTTGAGCGAGTTTCAGATGATGACCTCATGACATTTCTGCCTTCGGAGCTGAATGATCTCACCCATAGTTCATACCAGGAGAAAAGTTTTGTCAGTGCAAGCGCCAGCAGTGGGGATAAGAGTGATTTCTCCATTGAAGAGAGTAGCATCAGCCCCTTGGCCAGTAGAGCAGAAGGAGACCAGGAGGAACCCGTTAGTCATACAGCAGTGCCTTACCCAAGAAAATTGACTTTGATCAAGCAGCTTGCCAGAAGCATAGTTGTAGGCTGGGAACCACCACTTTTGCCAGCTGGCTGCCCAGATATACAAAGCTACAACATCTATGTGGATGAAGAGCTACGTCAAAATGTGAAGAGTGGCTTTCAGACCAAAGCGGTGATTGAAAAGCTGGATTTACAGGCAAAGGCTTACCGTGTGTCTGTGCAGACTGTGACAGAGCAAGGCAGCTCTGATAAACTGCGATGCACTTTCTTTGTGGGGCAAGATTTTTGTATGGCACCAACTATGCTGAAAGTCAGAAGTGTCACCACCACGTCAGCAGAGGTCACGTGGCTTCCCTGCAACAGCAATTACAACCACGCGGTGTATCTCAATGGGGAGGAGTGTGACATAACAAAACCTGGGGTCTACTGGTACACCTTCCACAACCTGCAGCCCAGCACTCAGTATGTTGCCAAGCTGGAGGCCCGGCCCTTGAAAACACCTTGGGAAGAGGTCCCAGAGGGGCAGGAGCAGAACTCAGCTGTGATACACTTCACTACCCCACTAGCAGGTATCAGAGCAGTTGTGCCCATTGCCACTGTGCATGGAGTGCTTGGAGCAGTGTGCTGTCATTAGTTTGCTAAATGAAGCCTTGGGGTGAAGGGAAGCAAGGTTTATTAGGTCCCAAAGCCTGACATGCTGTCCTGTTTTGTCCTAATGTTTTTCTTCCTTTATTTTAAAAATCTATTATCTCTTTTGTTTTCATTTGCTCTGGGAAGACATCCCCTTTGCTGATGTGAACAGCATGCCTCTCAGGGCATGGAAGATGTGTTTTGCCATGACCTTGCTCTAAGGTTTGCTGCATCTTGACCTCAGCTACTTTTGCAAAGTTCTATTTTCTGTGCATTAAAGCTTTCACAGAACAAGAGCATCCTATTTTCTCTGGTTCTATCATTTTCTAAGACTAGCCTGGCTATTCTAGTGTGGTTCTGCAGTGACAAGTCTGGTGTGAGAGTTTTCTCTTTGATTCAAACCAGGGTTTAATTTAGCTTTATGCTGTAGTGAAGTAAGCAAGAGAAGAATCTGTTTGGTCTTCCGCAGGCACACCTGATGCTCCTTTGGATGTCCAGGTAGAAGCTGGTCCCTCACCAGGTATCCTCGTGATCAGCTGGTTACCTGTCACCATTGATGCTGAAGGATCTTCCAATGGAGTTCGAGTCACCGGTTACGCTGTGTATGCGGATGGACAGAAGGTATTGTGCTGACGCTGGGCGAGGTGGGTGGCTGGAGGCTGGTGCAGGGGTAGTGGGCAGCTGCAGAGCCCTGGGACCTGGAAAGCAGCTGGTATGAGTCAGTCCTGGCATGTGATATTAATGTCACTGCAGTGCTCCTGTGACCTAGACATGCTCTCCATGGAGGAAATGGATAGTGACAAAAAAATAGAGAAGGTAGGAAATGTGGAAAAATCCAAAATATATGATAAAATATGGAAAAGACTTCAAAAAGCTTGACCCAGTAAGCATGCCATGAGGAGGCAATGCCAGGCATTGGCCTGGAAGGGAATGATATCAGAGAAGGCACAGTGCTTGGGCTGTTTGTTTTGACTGGTGCACGCCAAAAAAGACATCTGTCCAGATTTTTGATGCATTCTTGGTGTAACTAAGCTGGGAAAGTTTCTGTGGCAGGACCCTTCACTAGCAAAACAGGACAATTAGTGTCAGCCTCCTCTGTCTCACTCTAGGCACTGGCTTGATCCTTGAGGAATCAATAATGGACTATGAGGAGCAAGGTGTAGTTCTCCAGCCCTTTCTTAAATTAGGAACAGATGAAAGGAGAGGTATACAAACCCCCAAGGGTCCAGTATGAATACTGGTAAAGAAGCTCCAAGGATATTCTTTATTAAAAGTGTCCTGCAGTCTTCTGCATGCGTGATGTTGTGCCATTGGCCATGGGAGAGGCAAGCCACAGCTGTTTGAAGGAGCACAGTGTAAAACAGAGTGATGCTGTGTTGGATGATTCCTCTTTTGTCATGGAAATGTTTTTTCCACTATACAGGTCAAAAAAGGAGGAGTCTGGGAAGGTAGGTGAAAGGGAGGCCGAAAAAAGGGATGGCCTTTTAAAGCATAGGGAGCGAGGAGAGTTAAAACCTGGAGAAGGAGGGAATATAGTAATATTTTCTAGAATATCCAGTTTCTCAAATGGTTACGGTAACAATTTTTTACTGTTTGTTCCTCCCTAACGTTGTGCAGAAGGGTGGGAATTCTGCATGCCTGCTCTCAAGAGCTTTGGGGTCTGTCATTGACTTTGGGTTCAGGAATTGTCGTTCTCAGAGGGGCTGAGCTGTGCACAATAAATAAGTGCTCCCTGGGTTTTTGGGTTTTTTTGCTTGCAGGTGATAGAAGTTACTTCCCCAACAGCTGGGAGTGTCCTGGTGGACTTGTCCCAGCTTCAGATGTTCCAGGTGTGCCAGGAGGTTTCTGTAAGAACGATGTCTCTGTACGGGGAGTCGGTGGATTCAGTTCCAGCCCAGATTTCCTCAGTCTTGCTGCGAGCCTCTCACCACTCTTCACCTTCAGATTCTCCTGTTTCTACCACTTTTACCTCTAGACTGTCCCGTGGAGAATCCAGGGGCCCTCTGCCTGCACGCAGCCCACCCAAGCACCAAACAGCTGCACTCCTGCTTCGACAAAAAGTTCCCACTGATAGCTCAGATGCCAGTTTCCCTGATCTCTCCTCCAGCCATGATGGCTCAGTGCGATCTCTGCCAGAGAAAGCCTCTTCAACGCCACACCTCTTCTCTCCCAGTGCTTCCTTGGTGCAGGTTTTAGGCACTTCCCCCCAGGGATCAGACACTGCACAAGGCAAGAAATGCCTGACTGTGCCTCCGCAGCAAGCTGGCAGCAAAGTGCTCCCCAGTGAGGGTGCGGAGCCTGTATCTTCAGGGGAAGCAGAATTGGAAGGCCTGGATGAAGGGACAAAGGTGCAGGTAAGTCCTTACATCTCCTGCCCAGAATCACATATGCTGGGGAGGAGAATGGGTCATTTTGGGGAATGGAATGAAATGCCACTGAGCATCTTTCTGTTACCCACTGTTGCCATCATCCAGGAGCTGGCAAACCAGCAGGGAGTATTGGCTGCTGGTGTGCACCTGGAGAGCAGATGAAGCTCACTGCTTGATCTCATGCGTGAAAGCAGACCAGGAATAGAGTCAGGAAAGCAAGAATTTGCCAGAGATTGAAGGTGAAGAGAATGTTCCCACTGAGGTTGATGTCAGTGTTAGCCTGGCATTGCTGTGCTCTCTGAGTTGAAGAGGTCTTCTCCAGTCTAGGGGGCTTGCGCAAGGCCAAGTAGAAACTCTGGCACGATGGGGCACGTTAGTGTGCCACACAGTGGGGTGGCCATGCCTGGAGAAGAACTGTCAAGCTGTCATGACATCGGGTATTTAGAATCCTTTAGGACAGGTGAGTGCTTTCAGGGCTTTTTTTAGGACAGTGGTGAGGATGTCTGAGAGCCCCATAAGACAACAGGGAAGTGGTCTATAAGGTACTCTCTCTATGACAAAGATGGAAGTGGGTCCTGTTGGTGTGTGATGTATTGTATCAGGAGAAAGGATCTTTTACCCATTCTGACCGCTGACATCGGGGACTCAGGGGACTGCTTCGAACTGCCATATTCCTCATGACCTTATTAATCTTGGCAGCGTGAGGTTGCAAAGGCTCAGGATTAGAGAAAAGTGGGGAAGCCTTCTGATAACTGCTGGAGCACCAGCAGCTGTGTGGGCCCAAGACCAAAGGCCAGCTAAATACACAGAAGAGTTGAGATGCTGAGTCTAAAATTTCAGTCATCATACCTCAACCCGTGATCATTTGCTGCTCACAGTACCTCAGGTCAATTGTTTTGATTCATTAGCCCACATTTAAATGTCTAGGGTAGATGGCTGCATGTGGGTGGGTCACTTTCCCTCCTTTGTAATCAGTGGAGCAAAATGGGTGCTTCCAGGGTGCAAATCGTCCTTCTTGCTCGAGATGTGTGTCTTCGCTTGTCTGTCAACAAAGAGAAACAGGACAGAGGGATCCTGGCTGTCAGATCAAATGTGAGATGTAGATCTGTCTGGCTTTTGCCTGAGCCCAGGGCACGTTTAGAAACTAGGCACTGCCATGTCTGACTTTCCCTAGGGATCTGATCTTGTAAATATTTTTGAAGTGTGGCTAGTACATAAGGACGAGGTTATGCTCCATTGCAAAATACAGGGGAGGCTGCCTTACTTTAGAGCGAGGGTTAGAGAAGGGGGTGGCTGGTGAAGGCCCACCTGCCTTACCCTCCTCGTTCCTGGGGTTCCACTGCTTCATCTTCCAAAGGTTTTCTTAAACACTGGACTGAAGTGACTGAAAAACAGACCAAAATTTACAATTTCTGTAATCCAACTAGGTGACCTAACCACGAGTCTGTGCAGTCGTGCTCTCTGTGTACGTTCTTCTTCATTGATTCCCCTTCACAGCCCTTACCAGCTCCAAGAAGTACTGGGGTAGTGTCCTCACCTCCAGCTCAAACTAATCTGCAAGCTGGTGTTTAGGACGTTCCTCTGGTGCATAAGAGTGGGAAGTGGCCTCGTTGTATATGTTGGGCTCTTCTTGCGGCTTTAAAACTCGTTACTGTTGATAGGCTTCTGTGACTTATGGGAGCCATGTGCAATGGCCAGAGCCCCAGCAGTGGAAAGACAGCAGTTGCAAGTGGGCCTGCTTGCAACTAATGACAGGCAGGGGTTTGTTCCAGAGCTGGCCAACCTTCCCAGCTGCAAACTGCTTGCTAAAATCTTCATATGTCAACGGCGCAGAATACATGGTGTTTCTCTCAGAGAGTTTTGGGGGGTAGGGGCCCCATTTTGCTTCACAAGTGTTGGATGGCATCTCTCCCAGGTTTCACTGTTTGCAGTTCCCTTTTTGGTTTGTTTCCCAGGTGGAGCAATCTGTAACCAAAGCGCCAGAGCTGGAAAGCCCATCTAACGGTAGTCTGAAGATAAGTATGGAGACCTGCCATGCGTGCTCTGTGGAAGAGTCACCGAAAGGTCCCAGTGCTGAAAGAGAGAAAGAGGCAAAGGAGAAGCACTTGAGCCCAGAGCCTCTGCCCTCCCCCATTCAGGCTGAAGAGACAGAAGGCACCTCCCAAGACTCGAGCGTGGGTGGGAGCAGCTGCCAGGACTTCCTGAGGTTGTCCCCTGGCAAGGAGGTGATGAAAGAAATGTCCAGAGTGAAAAGAGAGGTTTGTTTAACCTTGGTTGAATGTCTCTGCCCGTGGAGGGGTGTGGATTGTGTTTGACACCCCTAGCTTTTACAGTCTTCTGCGGTACTGTTCTTCTGCAGGCTATAAAATGTGTCTGCCAGTTTTGTGTGTCTCTGTGTGTGTGTACACAAGTGCCAGTTGTTGCATTGGGTGCTGTTGAATTTATTTCCTGCCACACTTTAGCTGTATGTGAACTAGAGAAAGGTAAAATGCTGCTTTATTGCTGTAATAGAGTGTCTGAGAAAACTGTTTTGCTTTTCAATAGCAAGAAGAAAAAATGTCTGAAATGGGAAGACGACAGCTGACCCTTTTTGCTGAGCACAACCGTAGTTCTGACCTTTCCGATATTTTGGAAGAGGAGGAGGAAGATGAACTGTCTTCAGAAGTTCTGGAAGACAAGAAATGGGACCAGAGAGAACCGTGTTACCGGGACAATGGGGAAAAGGTAACCTGTAGCAGAGTAATGTTTGCGGGGAGCCCCAGTGCAGCCATCCCATGCCATCAGCTCACAGGAGGAGGTGCCAGTCTGAGCCCAGCACTGTCAGCAGTGCTTGGCTAACTTGCTGCCTGCCTGTTTTTACTGCCAGTGTTGTCTTAAGCTAGTGAAAATGCAAGCTCTTTGTGAGAGATATGTAGTGAATGTACCCAGGGTTTAATTAGTTGGAAAAACACGCAATGTAATGGGAACTTTAGAACCCAGGGTAAAAATCAATCCTATCGATCAAGTTCTTAATATAGATACAAACAGTGAGCACACAGGGATCTGTAAAGTCCACCCATCTGTAGATCCTGTACCAACCTACCTTCCCTCCTGAGGCAGAACAGGCATGGAATTTTTTGGCTTCAGTCCCTCAGGCACTCCTAAATGTGAATATCTTGGCACAGACCTCGATGCTGTCTGTAGGGATGGATTGATGGCTTGTAGGAGTGGAGCCGTGGCTTTGCAGTCAAATCATAGAACCATAGAATCGTAGAATCATTAAGGTTGGAAAGGACCTCAAGGACCATCCAGCCCAACCGTCAACCCAGCACCACCCAACCCACTGAACCATGTCCCGAAGCACCACATCAACACGTTTCTTGAACCCCCCCCA